>NC_059431.1:4085023-4347523 GCF_021028975.2 Sphaerodactylus townsendi | reverse complement strand
TGCGGGCAGGTAATCGGACCTTCAAATTGCCGAAAGTCCATACCTGAGCCAGGTAGAACGTCTTTTTCCTGGCGCACCAGGCCATGAAGCTGGCTGTGTTTAACTGTCACCCTTAGAATGTCCGTGTAGTAGCCTGTCTGTCTGTGGCCTGAGGGGTTGGAATGAGGGCTTAGGATGTTCGTGCAGATGGGCAGAGATGAGCAGTGAAAACAGTAAATAGGTAATACTGTTAGGTAATACGACTGGAAGTGAAACACATACACACTTTGCCGTGTGAGACACCAGGTGGGATTCCCCCCCCCACACGCAAGTAACTTTCACTCTCTGTCCCCCACCCACTGCTACCACACAACACACATCCAGCTCATCCTCACATACCTCACTCTGCCCTCCCTCACATCCAACCACCACTTACCCACTTCCTCACCCATATTCACCACAGCTCTTTTACTAAACGCGAGCTGGAGTTTGCCTTTTTCTTCTAAGAAAATCCGCGGGGTGGGGGCGATCTAACACTACTGGCTCCGCTTCTTTTGCACGTGGCCCTTTACGAACCCAGGGAGCTGGCCTCGATCTGAGTGCCTCACCGCCCTGCCTCTGCTGCCTGACTGGGATAGCCTCCTTGCCCCAATTCTGCCTTACCCGAGCCAGGACTGTGCGTGTCAACCAGCCTCATGGACAGCGGGATTCGCACTCTGGACAGTTCCGCTGTGGAATGGAAAGGGTTACCTTATACTAAAAACACAAGGCACCACCATATAACAATGTGGATTGAAAAGGGAAAGAGGGACTCCATTTGACCACCCCAAAAGGCTATGCTGCGGATCATTGGACCTGCATGGACATCTGTGTGGGTTGCGGACTGTGATGAGAAGGACAATTGCCACAGCAACGCGTGGCTGGGCCCCGCTAGTAAATAAATAAATGCAAATGTCCAAAGTCTTTACAGACCCAACAGTCTAGAAACCGCCGACATTTCAACTCCTTTCCTTCTTTGTTGCTTTTTTTCATCAACTCGCCCTGAGCTTTTGAAAAAAACTTTTCCTTCTCTTGATGTATCGAAAGTGCAGAGAAGGGGGAGGTTTGGAGCTGCACCAGGTGCTCCGATGGAAATAGCTGAGCTGGGATAACTTCTTTAACACTCAGGAATCATTTAAAATCACATCCCGGTTGCGAATCGAGCTGGCGATTGAAATGATGTCGGGGCGATTGCCAGGAAAGGCCTGGCTACAAGCCAGCCCAGGAGGAAATTGCCTCGTTCCTCCAGAACAAAGAAGTGTGATTCTTCCAGCGGCTTTCCCTCGTGAGTGGCGTGTGGAGTTACTCTGTGTACCCGTGAACGGAAGTGGCTCAGTTCCGGGAGCCCCCGAGCCAGGAGGGAAAGTCACAGCTTGGCAAAGGCGCGTTGCAGACCATTTGAACGGGGGAGGGGGGCAGCCTCTCCAGTTCCTCTCTGAACCCTCTCCAGGTCGTCCAGAGGCCACCTTCCAGAGCCAGTGTGGCATAGCAGTTTAGAGCAGGTGCACTCTGATCTGGAGGAACCGGGTTTGATTCCCAGCTCTGCCGCCTGAGCTGTGGAGGCTTATCTGGGGAATTCAGATTAGCCTATGCACTCCTACACATGCCAGCTGGCTGACCTTGGGCTAGTCACAGCTTTCCGGAGCTCTCTCAGCCCCACCTACCTCACAGGGTATTTGTTGTGAGGGGGGAAGGGCACACCACCCCTCCCTCCCTCCTCTCCCATCCCTCCCCTTCCCTTGCAGGGCACCCCTCCCCCTCCCCTCCCTCCACTAGGGTGGGTGGCCCATGTCCAGATGCCGGGAACCCTCCCCCTCCCTTGCACACCACCCCTATAGGAGAGAAAGGGGGATATACTGATTGGACGCTGTATTTTAATGTATACCACCACCTATTGTACGGTGTGTGCCCTTTATTTATTTGTTGTGAACTGCCCTGAGCCCTCCGGGGGAGGGTGGTACATAAGTGTAATAATAAATAAATTAATAAATAAATCCAAACTCCTCCTCCTCCTCCTCCTCCTCCTCTTCCTCCTCTTCTCCTCCTCCTTCTTCTTCTTCTTCTTCTCCTTCTTCTTCTTCTTCTTCTTCTTCTTCTTCTCCTTCTCCTTCTTCTTCTTCTTTCTTCTTTTCTTCTTCTTCTTCTTCTTCTTCTTCTTCTTCTTCTTCTTTCTTCTTCTTCTTCTTCTTCTTCTTTCTTCTTTTCTTCTTCTTCTTCTTCTTTCTTCTTCTTCTTCTTCTTCTTTCTTCTTCTTCTTCTTCTTCTCCTTCTTCTTCTTCTTCTTCTTCTTCTTCTTTCTTCTTTTCTTCTTCTTCTTCTTCTTCTTCTTCTTCTCCTCCTCCTCCTTCTTCTTCTTCTTCTTTCTTCTTCTTTTTCTTCTTCTTCTTTCTTCTCCTTCTTCTTCTTCTTCTTTCTTCTTCTTCTTCTTCTTCTTCTTCTTCTTCTTCTTCTTCTTCTTCTTCTCCTCCTCCTCCTCCTCCTTCTTCTTCTTCTTCTTCTTCTTCTTTCTTCTTCTTCTTCTTCTTCTTCTTCTTTCTTCTTCTTCTCCTTCTTCTCCTTCTCCTTCTTCTTCTTCTTCTTCTTTCTTCTTCTTCTTCTTCTTCTTCTTCTTCTCCTTCTTCTCCTTCTCCTTCTTCTTCTTCTTCTTCTTTCTTCTTCTTCTTCTTCTTCTTCTTCTTCTTCTTCTTCTTCTTCTTCTTCTTCTTCTTCTTCTTCTTCTTCTTCTTCCTGGCCTGTGGTCTGAGATCAGGAGGGGGAGATGTGGCTTCAACAATTACTGTGTGCTGCAGGCAGGCAAGGTGTGGAATGCTTTGAAGGTGTGGTCAGGTGCCGTCTCGCAGGACAGAACAGAAGGCAGACAAGAGCGTAGTCAGAAGACAGTCCAGAGGGTCAAGGCAGCCAGCAAGTGAAGGCGTAGCCACAGTTCAGTTCAACAGGTCACGGCACAGGAGATCCTCCACCGTAATGAGTCATGAAAAGACTCAACACCTGTTGAGAAAAGTGGCGGAGAAAAGAAGGGTTCCTCCATCTTTTGACGCCCAACTCCAATGTGCACAGAGTAGAAGGATGCTAGCAGGGGCGTAATGCCCAAGGGGACATATGGGGTCAAATATTCCTGGGCTGTGGCCATTCAGTCACGTGGGGTGTGTAAAATCGTCCCCCCTCCTCTTTTCCCCCGGATCCATACACAAGACTTCAAGATCTGGTGCGAAAAAAGTTGTTTGGTCATGGTGGGGGAGGGCAGCCGCTCATACAGGGGGGTGGGGAGGACTTCAATTTTGCACCAGGCTACATTTCCCCTAGATATGCCTCTGGATGCTGGCATCAGGTGGGAGCTGGGGATTGTTTGGAACTGTAGCTGATCTCCCGGTGACAGAGGCCTGTTTCCCCTGTTAAAAATTGATGATTTAGAGCAGTGGTGGCGAACCTATGGCACGGGTGCCAGAGGTGACACTCAGAGCCCTCTCTGTGGGCACGTGCAAACAGAGTCACCCCCCCCACACACACACACATCTAGGCTGGCCTGGGCCGCTGGGCTCGATTATTAGCATTAAACCTAAGACCTAGTTTTGGGGAAGCAGTGTAGGTAACCCTCTTAAATGCTGTTAAACCCCACTGATTTTCATGCGAAGAACTAAAGCGCGATTCTTTACCTGGGAGTAAGCTCGGTGGCTGGCAATGGGGCTCGCTTCTGAGTAAACCCTCCTAGGGTCATGATTCACCCGTTGGAAGAGTTGCACGGTTGCTTCAAAGCAAAGCCACCGACTACCACCAAGCTTACTCCTGAGTAACGCATGCCTCGGAGCCAACCATTTTTTCTCAACTAAAACCTCAGTATTCAGGTTAAATGGCCGTGTGGGCACTTTGCGATAAATAAGGGGGTTTTGGGTTGCCGTTTGGGCACTCAGTCTCGAAAAGGTTCACCGTCACTGATTTAGAGGGTGGGTCTCTGCAGCATTGTGCCCCTTCTCTCCCCAGGCTCCATCCCCAAATCTGCAGGAGTTTCCCAACATGCATCTGGCTACCCTTCCCCCTGATTCCCTGCCAGTAACTAGGAGGGACCTTGTAACCCTACAGAGGAACGACAAGAATCACCAAAAACATAGCGACGGAAATTGCAGATTTCTCTTAAATAACAAAGGAAGGGCATTCTGCCCCTCGGAAGGAAAGAGGGCACCTGGTCCCCTCCTGTCAAACAGGGAGATGCCAAGATGTGACCCAGCGCTTATTTTTTAACGGCCCCATGTCAAAACGAGCCGCTGCTCGGAGAGGTTTTACAGGAGAGAGCCGTGACCCTTACAGCAAACCCCGTCACCTCCCATAAATCTTCCTGGAGATAAATTCTAAAGGCCAGCTCCCTTCATGTATAATTCTTCTCCCGTTGCCGGGGTCATCGAGTCTTCCCGTCCCAAGGTGTTCAACACGTGCTGATGGGATAACTTGAAATTTCAGCGGTCTTTTACCCAGAGTCCTGCACTCGGTAACCTTCCTAAACCACCAAACGTGGGAGGCTGCAGCCGCAAAGAGCCGCAGGTTCCCTACCCCTGCATTACGTGGTTTTCCGTTTCTTTTTTAATTAGTTGAATGAACTGATGTTTCAGAGCTTCACAGCTTTGTGCTGCAATTCTTCATACCTTGTATAATCCTGCCTTGAAGGTTTCCCCCCCCCAAAAAAAAATTTCACAGAAATGATGGCAATCAACAGGCGAGGGGGAAACGGAGAGAAAAACGGAGAGAGAGAGAAAATGGCACCAAGGAAAAAGTTTGGGGATGGCAGAGAGGTGTGGAAAACGACTTAAAGAGATCGCACAGCAAGTGAAGCCGTTTTGGAAACGTTTCAGTCCAAACGGTTGTTTTTAAAGGGGATTCGCTGAAAACATTTTGAGGCTGCAAATAAAACATTTTTGGAAACCAAAGGGAATAAAAACAATGTGGAACTCCATGAAAGAAACAGTTTATTTCTAGCCTCGGAATGTTTTTAAAAGTTCGTGCGGGAAGGGCCGTCGTGACATTCTGCCCTCACTGATTTCGGTCCTGTCTTTTCTCCCGAGTTTGGACTCAAAATGTCTTTTAGGACATCTTTCTCCCCTCCTGCATTTTGTCCCACCTGCGACTTCCCACAAATAGGACTTTAGTTCTGTAAACGAAATGGATGGATATTTGGCACAGCTCTGGGGTTACCAGGTTGAGGTTGGGAAATATCTGGCGATTTTGAGGGAGGAGCCTGAGAGGGGCAGGGTTTGGGGAAGGGAGGGGTTTCAATTGGGTATAATGTCGTAGAGCCCGCCTTCCAAAGCAGCCATTTCCCCCCCACGTGAATTGATCTCCCTCATCTGAAGATCAGTGGTGGGAGATCTCTCGCCACACATGGAGTCTGGCAAACCTGCCAGTGAGGTAGGCCAAGCTGAGAGTTTGTGACAGACCCACGGTCACCCAGAGAGCTTCCATGGCAAGTGTGGTGATTTCAACCCAAGCCATCTGCCGATTTGGCCACTCTGTCCACGGCACCACACTGGCTGTGCAGAGCCGTGGGTGAGCTGCTGCTAGAAGTGATTTTACAGCATGAGTCTCCCAAACCCCTTCTTAGTGGAAAACAGTATTTGTTTTCATTGTGAAAGACTGAATCCAAAGAGACATCATGGAATAGACATTGGGGAAAGGGGCCATCCCATGTTTCTCTGCATCTTGGGAGAAAACAGTAAAGAAAGGAAGGAAGGAAGGAAGGAAGGAAGGAAGGAAGGAAGGAAGGAAGGAAGGAAGGAAGGAAGGAAGGAAGGAAGGAAGGAAGGAAGGAAGGAAGGAAGGAAGGAAGGAAGGAAGGAAGGAAGGAGGGAGGGAGGGAGGGAGGGAGGAGGGAGTGAAAGGGGAGGAGAGGAGGAGGAGACGGATTTGACGGATAATTTTACGGACGGACGGACGGACGGACGGACGGACGGACGGACGGACGGACGGAAGGAAGGAAGGAAGGAAGGAAGGAAGGACGGACGGACGGACGGACGGACGGACGGACGGACGGACGGACGGACGGACGGAAGGAAGGAAGGAAGGAAGGAAGGAAGGAAGGAAGGAAGGAAGGAAGGAAGGAAGGAAGGAAGGAAGGAAGGAAGGAAGGAAGGAAGGAAGGAAGGAAGGAAGGAAGGAAGGAAGGAAGGAAGGAAGGAAGGAAGGAAGGAAGGAAGGAAGGAAGGAAACTGGAGGGTCTTTGGGGTCAGGAGATATTACACGATATTTCAAAGAGCCCTGCTGGATCAGACCTGTGGTCCATCTAGTCTCACACAGTGGCCAATCAGTTTGTCCACAGCAGGGGGTTGGACTTGATGGCCCTTGGGGTCTCTTCCAACTCTATGATTCTGTGAACTTTATGGCATTATATATTCTGCTGAGCTGCCTCCCATCCTCAAAACCTGACTTCCCCAGCTTGACACTCTGGAATCTCCATGGATTTCCTAACCTGAAATTGGCAACTCTACCTTTTTCCCATCCCACTGCCCTTACCAGCTGGCTCACACTGCTAGCCGCTGTTCTGGATCTCCTAAAAACAAGTCCTTCCCCCCCCCCCACGCTGCCACCATTCCCTCCCTCCGTTTATTGGTGTGCTTTACAAAAACCACCTGCCCGCCGAGTAATCCAGAGAACGAATCCCAGGGCAGCGAAAATGGACGGACGTGCTCCATAAAGAGGGCAGCCGCTATTGTGCGGCGAGCGAAAAGGACTTCTAATCACTCCATCAGTAATTACAAAGCAGAGTAAATCGCTAATTAAAATGTGGAAGTGTCTTGGTGCGGCAGGCAGCAAGGAAAGGGTAATTAACAATCAAACAGGAAGCTGCCATCTTGACACCCCGACGATGACAGCAGAGATACAGGAAATTGTAGCGAGGGCCGGCTTTTCTTCCGTGCTTCTGGATCCGACGATTGACCCTGGGAAATTCCTGGGGGGCAAGTGTGTCCTCTGCTCAGCAACAGCAACCAATTAAAAGTTGCAGGAGAGGAGCGTCTAAGGGGGGGGCACCATGTCTTCTGACTTTCCTTCCTCCTGTCTCAACACTCAGAGGAGCTTAAACTGAAGAGACTAGGAAAATGTAAGGTTGCCGGCCTTCAAGTGGGAGATCTCCCAGGTCTGCAACTGATCTCTAGAGCGCAGGTGTCAAACTCGTGGCCCTCCAGATGTTATGGACTACAGTTCCCATCATCCCCTGCACTAGAGGTGACTCTCCAAAGCAGCCACTGTCTCCGGGATAATTCAAGGGTGTAGCTGCCTAAAATGGTGGTTGTGGGAAGCATGCTGGCTTGTCCCACCCCAGGCACCACTTTTGCAGGTCATCTTACCGGGGGGGTGCCCTCTCAACCGTGCCTCCCCCCGAACTTCACATGGAGTTTGGGTCCAGGGCCGCAATTGAGATGGCAAGTGCATTGCTCACACAGCCCCTATCTCCGCATGGAGTTTGGAGCAGGGCAGGCCAGTCAGGTGGAGCCAATAGCGTAAAGCTGGAGTGGGTCAGCCCGGCTGCTCAGTTTGATCCTGGGCTCCGCATGGCTCGCTCAATCTTTAAACTTCAGGCTCGAACTCTGCAGCTTAAAGCTGGACCCGGCTGAGACCAGCATCGAGAAGGCCCACCCAGCTCCAAACTCCACATGGTGTTTGGGGTGGGGCAAGCCCGCACTGGCCAGCTCAGCTTTTAACTGCACCCCTGCTCTCAGTCTCCATGTAGAATTTGGGTGGGGGCATAGTTGCGAGGGGGCAGCTCGGCAGCAGCTTCCCCCCCTCGTGACCTGCACAAGCGGGCCTGGAGCTCCGTCCCCCTCTCATGTCCCCCTCTTGTTACGCCACTGGGAGAATTGATCTCAATAGTCTGAAGATTACTTGTAATTCCAGGAGATCTCCGGGTTCCACCTAGCATTTGGCCACCCTAGGGACACCAACAAAACGTTTACTATAGTAGGTCGAGCCGTCCAAAAAATAGCTGTGACCCAACCACAAAAAAATCAGGGAGTGAAGATATCTGTAAAAGTATAATAGTCATTCTTCAACATGTCAAGCTGAAGTTCTGTTTAATAGGATTCTTTTTTTTCCATCAGAAAATCAATCAGATTTTCAACCAATCAGAATGCACGATCAATCAGAAACCCTACTGGCCAAAAGCCCCACCTGCACTTCCAATCCACTTTCGCCATTGTTTGCACGTGGATTTTGCTATTCCGCACAGCCAAATCCAGCTGCAAAATGCACTGAAAGTGGGTTGGAAGTGCATTATTCTGCATGTGCGGAAGGGGACTGAGTTTCACCTGGAGGACGTGGGATAAACACACACTGGCGGTAGCAGCTGGTATTTACCACAGAGGGCAGAGCTTGAAAAACAAACAGGGATCCCGCTTACTAGATAACAAACTGGGCTCCTTTGTGAGTAAATCCCAGCTGTCACCACTTGGGGGCGGATTGAAGAGGAATATTTATTATTGTAGAATCCGAGAAAGGGCTGAACGGCACGATCGTGCTGAATATACAATCAGAGCAGTTCGTTTGTCGAAGAGCACCGAGAACATCACAGTCGTAACAACTGCCCCGATGAAACAGATTCACAGCCCATTCACTTGAGGATAAAGGTCCAACACTGGAGAATGTTAGTTTCTCCTAGACCAGTGGTGGCGAACCTATGGCACGGGTGCCAGAGGTGGCACTCAGAGCCCTCTCTGTGGGCACATGCAAACAGAATACCCCCCCCCCCGCCCCAACACACACATACACATCTAGGCTGGCCTGGGCCACTGGGCTCGATTATTAGCATTAAACCTAAGACCTAGTTTTGGGGAAGCAGTGTAGGTAACCCTGTTAAATGCTGTTAAACCCCACTGATTTTCATGTGAAGAACTAAAGCACGATCCTTTACCTGGGAGTAAGCTTGGTTGCTGGCAATGGGGCTTGCTTCTGAGCAAATTCTCTTAGGGTCGTGATTCACCCATTGGAAGAGTTGCATGGTTGCTTCAAAGCAAAGCCCCCGACTACCACCAAGCTTACTCCCGAGTAACGCACGCCTCGGAGCCAACCGTTTTTTCCTAAACTAAAACCTCAGTATTCAGGTTAAATTGCCGTGTGGGCACTTTGCGATAAATAAGTGGGTTTGGGGTTACAATTTGGGCACTCGGTCTCGAAAAGGTTCGCCATCACTGTCCTAGACCTCAGGTTTATCATACGTGAGATGTTTGGGTTGATTCATCTGAAGACATCTGCTTCACCTCCCCCTAATCGTAGCCCAGAGATCTCAGAGTATGACAAGCATCCTGATTCAAACTTGCAGAGACGTAGCAAATCAGGCCTAGCAGAGAGACAGCAGCTTGCCGACAGGCTGATATCCTGATGAACAGGATGTGAATCCAGATCTTTCAAGTTCCGTTTCATTCAACCCTTCCTCCCGTGGTACAAGTACTATTTATGCAGCGCTGCATGGGACTGCACTGAGATTTATGGCCAAGGACGCGTGCGTTTTTATTTTCTACACTCGGGGACAGAGTGCGCGGAACTGAGGTATCTGTAACAGAAGAGGGAAATTTCTGCAGGTGCCCTTTGGCATTTCAAGGGTCAACAGATCTCGACTGCCAAAAATATGCCCTTTTTTGCAGAAATATTAAAAGGTGAGGATCTCTGGTGTGTGTTGTCCTGCTTTGGGGAGGTTTCCTACGTAAGGATCGGGAGATTCCTTCTTCCAAGTTTGGATGCCGTTTGAACGCTCTGTAGGGGGCGAAAATTAATTTGGATTTCATTATGATGTTCACCACGCGAATCGTGGTTCATCCCCCGTTTTCATAGAAGTTTGCAACTGAAAGTAACTTGTTCTTTTCTCACAGTTTCTTTCTCTGCTGCTACTTCAATAGTTGTATCTTTTTTTCTGTACTCAGGGCGTACCTTAAGAAAATGGTGCCCAGCGCAAGCACTGAAATTGTGTGCCCCCGTCCCAAAATGACAGATCTTCCCCATCATGATAAACATCTCTGTGGTGGAGAGATCTACCCACTGCTTTCATAGCTGTTTTACCTGTGGTTGAAAGCAATGGAGGCCAGGTCTACCAGTTCTTAATGGCAGGTGGACCATCAGAGGCCAGGTCTCCCAGTTCTTAATGGCAGGTGGACCATCAGAGGCCAGGTCTCCCAGTTCTTTAATGGCAGGTGGACCATCAGAGGCCAGGTCTACCAGTTCTTTAATGGCAGGTGGACCATCAGAGGCCAGGTCTCCCAGTCCTTAATGGCAGGTGGACCATCAGAGGCCAGGTCTCCCAGTTCTTTAATGGCAGGTGGACTATCAGCAGCCAGGTCTACCAGTTCTTGATGGCAGGGTGGCCCATCAGCGGCCAGGTCTACCAGTTCTTAATGGCAGGTAGTCCATCAGAGGCCAGGTCTCCCAGTTCTTAATGGCAGGTGGACTATCAGAGGCCAGGTCTCCCAGTTCTTAATGGCAGGTGGACTATCAGAGGCCAGGTCTACCAGTTCTTAATGGCAGGGTGGACCATCAGCGGCCAGGTCTACCAGTTCTTAATGGCAGGTGGACCATCAGAGGCCAGTTCTACCTGTTCTTAATGGCAGGTGGACCAGCTCTCCAAGTGGTGGGAGAAGGTGGAGGCAGGCAGGGAATAGTCTGGAAGAGAAGGTGTGGTAGTTTCTAGGCTTGCAAAGAGGAGACCAGGGCACCCCCAACCAAGAGGCATCCAGAGCATGTGTCCTGGTTTGCCCCACCCTAAATACGCTATTGTCTGTACTTTCCTCCAGAGAGCCATCATAGTGTAGTGGTTAACAGCCGGGGCACTCTAATCTGCAGAACCAGGTTTGATTCCCCACTCTGCCACTTGAGCTGCGGAGACATATCTGGGGAACTAGATTAGCCTGTGCACTCCCACACACGCCATCTGGGTGACCTTGGGCTAGTCACAGTTCTTTGGAGCTCTCTCAGCCCCACCTATCTCACAAGGTGTTTGTTATGAGGGGGGAGGGGAAAGAGTTTGTAAGCCCCTTTGAGTCTCCTTACAGGAGAGAAAGGGGGGATAGAAATCCAACTCTTCTTAACCTGGCCAATCAGGAATCACACATCGGAGGTGACGACATCCCAGTGCTAGGTATCCCGTCACATTTGGGCCGCTGTCTGTAACTTACAGCCGTGGGAATGGAAGCGAGCCCTGACCCGGGCTGCCCAGCCGGTGACTGCGTGATACTTTTTCCCTGTTCTCTTTGTTCCAGCTGATGCAGCAACAAGCGGCCATTATGGCGTCCGTGGCCCAAGGTGGTTACCTCAACCCCATGGCGGCTTTTGCAGCAGCTCAGATGCAGCAGATGGCCGCCCTGAACATGAACGGTCTTGCCGCCACGCCCATGACACCCACCTCAGGTAAGGCCTGGGCCTGGAGTTGCAAATCGGGGGATCGCCCAGAATTACGACTAATCTTCAGGTTACAGCAGTGTTTTCCAACCTTTTTGATGTTACGGTACCCTTGACCTCACTCTTCATATCTCACGGTACCCCTGCCATCCTCCCCCCACCCACTTTCCCCTCCCAGGGTGAAGGGAAGCACAGGGTGGGGTGGTAGGAAGTGGCTGCTGACCTTTTGGCAGGCCCTGCCCCCTGGGCCAGCTCCATATCCTTGCTGGTGCCAGCGGGAGACACCACAAATGTGAGGGGGGCCAGTAGCGTTGCGCGGTACCCCTGGGACTTGCTCATGGCACCCTAGGGTACCACGGAACCCTGGTTGAGAATCGCTGGGTTGCAGGTATCAGTTGCCCTGCAGAAAAGGGCTTCGGAAGGTAGACTGCAAAAACGTATTGGGGGGAAATGACGCCCAAGGAAAACACCTGCTCCAGGGCCCCCCATACTTGGGGGATAGATACTTGGGCGCCCCCCAGGGCCCCCCATACTTGGGCTCCAGGCGCCCCCAGGGCCCCCCATACTCAGGGGGAGCAGCGGGCACAACTCTGACGGGCACTGCAGCGGCAGGCCGGCTGACTCCTGGGCCTGGGGAGGGCAGAAGCCAGCTTGCAGGGAGGTGGGAGGGCAGGGGGCAGTGGCAGGTGGCTCAGGAACCAGCCTGCCGCCTCAGTGCCTGTCTGAGCCTCCCCAAGCCCCACCCACATGGGCCTAGGGCCGTGGTGGTGAACCTCTGGCACTCCAGATGTTATGGACTACAATTCCCATCAGCCCCTGCCAGCATGGCCAATTGGCCTAGGGAGTGAAGGAGGCGGCTCGGATGGGCACCGCACCCAGGCTCTTTTCTTTAGGTGCCTCTTCTGAGCCGGGTCAGAGCGAGGGAGGACGGGGGTGGGGGGCAATTTTGCTCCTCCCCACCATTGTGCTCGAGGTCATTTGCCCCCCCTCCTCCTCCCGTCCCTGTGGGCGGTACGCCACCGATAGACTGTCAGGCACTATTTCCAGCTGAGATCTCTCCCCTCCCCTAACATGACCCTCCTCTGGTTCTACTGCTAAATCTCCGGGAATTTCTAGTCTGGAGAACCGAGCTTGATGCCTCGCTCCTTCAGATGGAGCTTGCTGGGTGACCCTGGGCCAGTCACAGTTCTCTCAGAACTCTCTCAGTCCCACCTACCTCACCAGGTGCCAGTTGTGAGGAGGGAAAGGAATGGTGATTGCGAACCTCTTTGAGGCTCCATGAAGTTAAAGAACAGTGGGGCAACTCTTCTTCTAAAAGCTTTTGAGAACCAGATGTGGTAGTTAAGAGTGGTGGAGTTTAATCTGGAGAATTGAGTGACTACCCACTTCTCCACACAAGCAGCAGACTCTAATCTGGGAAAAACAGGCTTGATCCCTCGCTCCTCCGCACGAGTGGCGGACTCTTATCTGGCGAACTGGGTTTGTTTCCCCGCTCTGACAAATCAAACCAACTGGGGTGACCTTGGACTAGTCACGGTTCTCTCAGAATTCTCTCGGCCCCACCTGGCCCACAGGGTATCTGTTGTGGGGAGAGTAAGGATAAAGTGCTTGTAAGTCTGGACTTGGCAGCCATAGTTGGGCACACCCCCGACTGTGACGAATCTGTGAAATTAATCACCTTGCTTGTGTTTTTTCCTCCCCTCCTCTAGGTGGCAGCACGCCTCCGGGCATCACTGCATCAGCCGTGCCTAGCATCCCCTCTCCAATTGGGGTAAACGGTTTCACTGGCCTACCGCCTCAAGCCAATGGGCAGCCCGCTGCAGAAGCTGTCTTTGCCAACGGCATCCATCCTTACCCAGGTACACCTGCATTCCTATCCTTATTTTATTTATTTTGTTAGGTTTTTATATCACCTCTCCCTATTCAGGCTCGGGGCGGTTTCCAGCATGTAAACAATCCATATAACCGTAGAGGTGTTCAATGTGTTGTCGAAGGCTTTCACGGCCGGATGCAACTGGTTGTGGTGGGTTTTCCGGGCTGTATGGCCGTGGTCTGGTGGATCTTGTTCCTAACGTTTCGCCTGCATCTGTGGCTGGCATCTTCAGAGGTGTATCACAGAGGGAAGTCTGTTACACACTGCGTTACAACCAATCCATATAACAATTGAAATACAATTTACCTTACACAGTTGAAATTTGTAACAATTAAAATTTAAACATCAACCTTCCGACCTTCCGCCTTTTTGCAACGCCAACATCATTCTCTATGGCCTTCTCAATGCATATGTGTTATACTGAGACCTTGTGGACTGACTAAGTTACAAACAGTGGCTTGCTTTTGTGACAGAGTCACCCAAGTGGGTGACAATATTATCAGCAGAGTTTAAAGCGGAGTCACTCTGGTAAGATGAGAAGGTCTATAGACATTCCATGGGAATGTCAACTCAATGCATGGCAGCTGTGAAAAAGGCAAACTCCATGCTGGGGATCATTAGGAAAGGATAATAAAACTGCAAGGATTGTCTTGCCCTTATATAAAGCAGTGGTGCGACCGCACTTGGAGTCCTGTGTTCAGTTCTGGTCGCCACATCTCAAAAAGGATATCGAAGAGATAGAAAAAGTGCAGAGAAGGGCAACGAGGATGATTGAAGGATTGGAGCACCTTCCTTATGAGGAGAGGCTGCAGCGTTTGGGACTCTTTAGTTTGGAGAGGAGACGTCTGAGGGGGGATATGATTGAAGTCTATAAAATTATGCATGGGGTAGAGAATGTTGACAGAGAGAAATTTTTCTCTCTTTCTCACAATACTAGAACCAGGGGGCATTCATTGAAAATGCTGGGGGGAAGAATTAGGACTAATAAAAGGAAACACTTCTTCATGCAACGTGTGATTGATGTTTGGAATATGCTGCCACAGGAGGTGGTGATGGCCACTAACCTGGATAGCTTTAAAAGGGGCTTGGACAGATTTATGGAGGAGAAGTCAATCTATGGCTACCAATCTTGATCCTCCTTGATCTCAGATTGCAAATGCCTTAGCAGACCAGGTGCTCAGGAGCAGCAGCAGCAGCAGCAGGCCATTGCTTTCACCTCCTGCATGTGAGCTCCCAAAGGCACCTGGTGGGCCACTGCGAGTAGCAGAGAGCTGGACTAGATGGACTCTGGTCTGATCCAGCAGGCTAGTTCTTATGTTCTTATGTTCTTATGTTCTTATTTCTTCCTGCACTCACTGCAGCCTCCTACCACACTTGGAAAAGAATACTTTCCACACAAAATGTTCTTTCCATAGGAAGGCTTTACTTTAGCAGTTGCAAGGTTACACAAGTCTATGCTATACAAGACTATAAGACTACACAGAACTCTTCAGCAAGAACAAAGTTAAACACACTCAACTTGGACACTCAACTTAGACTCACACTGAACTTAGCATATACAATGCTTTGCATTCTTATACATTCAACAAGGATACTTTTCCCCCGCCCCGGCAACAGCCTCTCATTGGTCTAGAGCAGGGGTAGGGAACCTGCGGCTCTCCAGATGTTCAGGAACTACAATTCCCATCAGCCTCTACCAGCATGGCCAATTGGCCATGCTGACAAGGCTGATGGGAATTGTAGTTCCTGAACATCTGGAGAGCCGCAGGTTCCCTACCCCTGGTCTAGAGTCACAGTTGAACTTACCAATCATGTTAAAGATCAACTGTTGCTACTTCTTGTCCCTAGACTGACTGTCTCCGGCCTCTGTGTTGGGCAAACTTCTGCTGACTAGAGATGAACCTTTTGCGAACCTCTCTTTTTTTATATATCATGACAAATATTTCATGTAGTGCAATGTTCTACTAAAGGCTTTAATGATTGATAAAACTAAAACCCATAAAAATAGAGGGAGACAGAAAGCATTGGGTGGAGAAAGGGGGAACAACTAGGAGTATAGTGTCAAGATTGAGGGATGTAATTGTACCTCTCTATTTTGCATTGGTTAGACCTCACCTGGAATATTGTACCTCTCTATTCTGCATTGGTTAGACCTCACCTGGAATATTGTGTACAGTTCTGGGCATTGTAGTTCAAGAAGGTTATTGACAAGCTGGGACGGGTCCAGAGGAGGGCAACCAAAATGGTCAAAGGTCTGGAATTGGTGCCCTACGAGGAGAGACTTAGGGAGCTGGGGATGTTTAGTTTGGAGAAGAGAAGGTTAAGTGGTGACACGATAGCCATGTTTAGATATATGAAGGGATGTCATTTTGGTGAGGGAGCAAGCTTGTTTTCTGCAACTCCAGAGACCAGGGCCAGGAGTAATGGGTTAAAGGTGGAGGAAAAGAGATTCCACCTAAACATCAGAAAAAACTTCCTGATAGTAAGGGCTGTTTGACAGTGAAATGCACTCCCTTGGAGGGTGGTGGAGTCTCCTTCTTTGGAGGTTTTTAAAGAGAGGCTGGATGGCCATCTGTCAGAAGTGCTTTGATTGTGTGTTCCTGCATGGCAGGGGGTTGGACTGGATGGCCCTGGGGGTCTCTTCCAACTCTATGATGCTATGATTCTAACTCAATAAGTGGAATGTATAACATTGAACTTAACAACATGTATGTGAGGTAAGGTCGCCAGGTACCTCCCCTTACAAGCAGTATGGATTCGGGGTTGAGGGAACTTACTGGCTATAAATGAAGGCCATTGTCAACACATGAACATCATGTCTGGAGGTGACATCAGCACGTTGCTGATGACTGCAGGGACACTCTGGTATTTGGGCAAAACCTCTTTGGCAGAAGCTGTTTATGATATATTGTCAAAGGCTTTCACGGCCGGAATCACTGGGGTGCTGTGTGGTTTCCGGGCTGTATGGCCGTGTTCTAGCAGCATTCTCTCCTGACATTTCGCCTGTATCTGTGGCTGGCATCTTCAGAGGATCTGATGGTAGGAATGGAAAGCAAGTGGAGTATATATACTGTGAGGTGAAAAGGTGAGGCCATCTGAATAGAGTAGCCTGGCATGTGAGTCACAGAGAAGTCTGTAGCATGGGAGTAACAATGAAGCTAGCAAGGTCAATAGTTGAATGAATCTGAATAGAAGTATCCTGGTCTTTGTTACCTTTGAGTGCTATAGTCCATAGTTGTCCTGTGTTTGTGTGGAGCTGATCAGTCACTGTCTTGATTCTAGAGTTTTTCAACACTGGCAGCCAAATTCTGTTCATTTTCATGGTTTCTTCCTTCCTGTTGAAGTTGTCCATGTGCTTGTGAATTTCAATGGCTTCTCTGTGTAGTCTGACGTATTGGTTGTCAGAGTGGTCCAGAATTTCTGTGTTTTCAAATAATATTCTGTGTCCAGGCTGGTTTATCAAGTGTTCTGCTATTGCTGATTTTTCTGGCTGAAATAGTCTGCAGTGCCTTTCGTGTTCTTTAACTCGTGTCTGAGCGCTACGTTTGGTGGTTCCTATGTAGACTTTTCCACAGCTACTGTATGCTGGTATGACTCCTGCAGTATAGAGTAGGGAATCAGTAGCTCAGAGGCCTGTTCAGGAACTGTTACCTCTTATCAGTTTTCTCACCAGCATGGCCAATTGGCCATGCTGACAGAGGCTGATGGGAATTGTAGTTCCTGAACATCTGGAGAGCCGCAGGTTCCCTACCCCTGAGCTAGAGGATTCCCACAGTTGTTGGCAATGTGATGATGTCATATCCGGAAGTGATGTAGGCCTCTGATTACTCCTAGTAAGTTCCCCTGTTGGCCGGATGAATGACAGCCGGGGGGGAGGGGCTTGAAGCAGGGGATCCCTGCCCCTAGTGGTGAGGTGAAAATCCTAATATGGGGTCAAGGATAGTTTTTTCTTCAGAGCAGATTGGCCAGTAACCTGTTAGGGAAGCATGGAGGCACGCCATGGCCTTGTAGCTTGCTTAATTTGGAAATATCTCCCCTACTGGCACCATTTTGAATTGCTTGGATGCTTGGATTGAACGAATGGCTGCTACAGATTGATTGTTTTATTCTGATTATTATTTTTTACACTCTGTGGCTTTAGAGCAGGTCCCTAACCTTTGTAAGCCAGCTGACACCTTTCGAATTCTGACAGAGCAGCTGTGGGCTCAACTCCAAAATGGCTCCCGCAGCAGGGGGAGGCAACCACGAAATGTCAGGAGCAAGGCTGTGCATAACTCAAATAGTAACATTTGAGGAAAGGAGCTCGGCTTGACAGGTCGCCTTTTCAAAATTTCATCCTTGCGCACCGCTTACCTTCAGTCATGCAAGGCTGTGTCATCTGATGTTGCTAAATCATTTTTTTTAAAATCTGCAAAGCGATATCACCAGTGGCCGATCAGAAACCCTACTGAGCAAAAGAAAAAGGAATTTGGGTTTATACTCTGCCTGTCTCTCCTGTAAGGAGACTCAGGATTGCCTACAACAGTGGTGGCGAACCTATGGCACGGGTGCCAGAGGTGGCACTCAGAGCCCTCTCTGTGGGCACGTGAAAACAGAGTCCCCGTTCCCCCCCCACACACACACACACACATCCAGGCTGGCCTGGGCCACTGGGCTCGATTATTAGCATTAAACCTAAGACCTCATTTTGGGGAAGCAGTGTAGGTGTTGTTGTTGTTGTTGTTATTTAAATTTGATAAACCGCCCACCCCCGAAGGTAACCCCTGCAGTAAACGCCATTCGTTAAAGAACCTCCCACTGGATTTCCCATGCAAAAAAAACTAAAAGCATGATCCTTTTTACCTGGGAGAGTAAGCTCGGGTTAAGCTTCTTGGAGTAAACCCCTCCTTGGGTCGTGTGGATTCAATTCGTTGGAAGAGTTGCACGGTTGCTTCAAAGCCAAGCCACCAACTACCACCAAGCTTACTGCCGAGTAACGCATGCCTCTGAGCCAACTGTTTTTTCTAAACGAAAACCTCAGTATTCAGGTTAAATTGCCATGTGGGCACTTTGCGATAAATAAGTGGGTTTTGGGTTGGAGTCTGGGCACTCGGTCTCGAAAAGGTTCACCATCACTGGCCTACAAGCTCCTTCCTCTTTCTCTCCCCACAACAGACACTTTGAGAGGTAGGTGAGGCAGAGAGAGTCTAGAGAGGACTGTGACTAGCCCAAGGTCACTCAGCAGGAATGTAGGAGTGCGGAAACACATCTGGTTCACCAGATAAGAGTCTGCCGCCTATGTAGAGGAACAGGGAATCAAACCTGGTTTTCTAGATTGCAGTCCACCTACTCTTAACCACTCCACCACACCCCCAGACCTTGCTCACTTTATTAAAAAATTGATGGCACCAGGAAAGATGTCGGTAGGTCAGGCTGACCAGACCTCCCGCTTTTGGCGGGACAGTCCCGCCTTCAAACAATTTGTCCCACGTCCCACGAGTTATTTAAATTGTCCCAATTTTTGGGAGGCTGCTGCACTGCCTTCTGGTGCGCAAGGCAGTGCGGCAGCCTCCCCCGTGCGCGGCCGCAGGAGCACGGCCTTCTGGGGCTTGCGGTTCCCTGCCCTGTGGCAGGGCGGGAAACGGCAAGCCTCAAAAGGCGGTGCACTCCTGCGGCTACGCGCTCATGCGCACGCGCTGCCACCTGCCCCCTTCTCGGTTTACAAAGGTGACCATGTGGTCACCTTACGGTAGGTACAGTGGTGCATATGAGCACCATAGTGAGGACCTCTGGCCCAAAGCTTCAGGTTCCCTGCGCAATCCCAGTCACAATTTGAGAGCTAAACTAAGATGATGTACCAGATTCATTTTGGGTGGAGAGGGGAAAATTTGGGGCGGGGAGAGACCTCAACGGGGGATAATGCCATTGAATCAACCTTCCAAAGCCACCATTTTCTCCAAGGGAACTGATCTCTGTTGTCTGGAAACCATTTGTAATCCTGTTGTAATCCTGTTGTAAACCAGTTGTAAAACAGTTGTAAACCAGTTGTAATCCTGGGGGCTCTCCAGCCACCATCTGGAGCGTGGCAACCTATGAAAGGAAGCGCCCCCTGCAAACCTCTTCGAGCCCTTTCCCCAAATCCCAGCCCTTGGGCAACCATCCACAGCAGCCCCGTCAGCCAAGAGCCGGCCGCCATTTTCTGCCAGCTCAGCCCGTTCTCCCTCTTGTTGTCGTTATTGTTGTGTCTGAATGCCTAATTAATTACAACAGTAAAGGCGCGCTTCTTTAATCACTGCGTCAGCTGTCCTAATCAATCTTCATAATACGGGATCCGAAGTGTGGCACCCATGAATTTTAATCTACATAAATTTCATAGGGCCTCTTGCAAAGCTTGTTGTACCAAATGATATAATTATGGCTATAGATTAGGCTTGGGGGAAAGTGATTTAAATTGGATTTAAGCAGAAGGGCCCTCCCCCACGCTCGGTTATTTATTTATTTGGATCCTGACCTTGCAGAGGGGGCTTCCCAGCTGCCCTCGGCCGCTACTGGCCTGGCAGGGAGAGCCAAAAACTTAGACATCACAACGTCCCTGCTGTAGGGTCACTGGGCCTAAACTAGGAGGAACTGGGGGGCAGGGAACATCATTAGATGCTCTAAAATCTACCCAAGCTCTATCGTTTTACCATAGAGTTTTTGTAAATTCTAGAGCATTTGTTATTCCACTGCCTTTTGTCACCTGAAGTGATATTGGGGCACATTCTGAGGACCTCTGGGAGAAACTGGGTGGTGGGGGAGGCAGAGAACATTGATAGACGTTCTAGCATTTGCAGACACTTTATGGTTTTACCATAGACTTTTCTTGTGCGTTCCAGAGCCCCAATTAAGTCTCCATGTGGCTCCTTTGGAGAGTGGACTTTATGGCATTAAGGCCCTGCTGAAGTCCCCCCAATCCCCAACCTCCCCCCTGCACCCCCAAATCTCCAGGAGTTTTTCACCCCAGAGTTTGCCAACCCTAAAGTACCAACAAGGGACAACCCCGCTTAGCTTGCAAGATCAGATGCGACTGGGCTAGCCCGGGCCACCCAGGTTATAGCAGTGCAAACGGTAGATTTTTTTTTAAAAAAAAAAAAGCAGAAAAAGATAACTTTGTATTTTGAAGAGAAAATCTCTTGGGTAAATGTGAGCTCCGTGAGAATAAGGTTGGGCTGCAGCCATCGACATTTTCGGCTATTCTGCTTGCGTGGGCCTGGTCATATTCTGGGGCTCCCCTCTGAGTCACCCCGTCTCCGTCAGTGGGCCTTTCCCCACTCTCGAGGATCCCCCCTATGCCGCGCGCCCGGGCGTCCCCACAACTGCGCGCTCTGCGCGGGGTTGTCAAAAGGCGCCATTTACAAGAGCGCCAGGGATGCCGCACGCGGAGTGGGTGCGAGAGGGGCAGCATCGAGGCGGCTGCGCTGTCGCCGCCCCTCTCATGGGGAATGCCCCGGGACCCCGCGCTACTTGAGGAGAGTAGTACGGGGCTTAAGGTAAGTGGGGAAAGGCCCAGTGATTAGGATTGCCAGATCTGGGCTGGGGAATAGCTGGAGATTTGGAGGGCGAAGCCTGGAGTGGGGTGATACCACAGCAGAATATGATGCCGTAGGCCCCTTCCGCACATACAGAATAATGCACTTTCAATCCACTTTGACAATTGTTTGCAAGTGGACTTTGCTATTCCGCCCAGTAAAATCCAGCTGCAGTTGATCCCTTTATCCCCGCTGCAGGTTTGCTGAGGCAGACGTTCAGACTTCGAGAGGGTTTTGGCGCTGAGCAGAAGCTACAAGAAGGTGGCACAAATAGGTCGACTTCCTTCGAAGGACTTGGGAGTCGTTCCTTGACTCCTGCCTAATGAAGAAGCGCAGCCTTCATTAGATTTATATTCATGGTGGTGAAGGAGGTCATTGGCGTGTTTTATGATCCCCGCGTGTTCGGAAGGTTATTCGCCGTGGTCTCACTGTGTCGTCTTGGCCAGGATATCCTTGCGAAGAAGGAGACTGTATTTGAGAGAGAGTCTTTTCCACTGGGATATGGAAATGACTGTATTAAGTGAGCAGTGACTGAGCCCCTTCCCTCGGCTAGATGCCCCGGAGGAAAGTTTTGACTCCCGGCCAGCAAGAGATCTTAGTATGGAGCATGGCATGCAACCCAATGTTTTTGGAGTGGGAATGTCATATGAGACATAGCACTTTAGTTACATCAGAGTGGATCACAGAAGATTTCAGTTTAATTGACAAAGTATATAGGCGTCATGCCCAGTCATACCAGGCCTGACCATAATTCCCCTCCTGGAGGGAGGTGGGTACAGTAATTTGTGTCCTCCCCCCCCCCCCGCCTCAAATACAATCCTGGGAATCCACAGCCTGTTGTTTTTGTTAGACACCTGGTGTTGTTTCCTATGTTGGCTTGGGTGGAGTAGAACGTGATAAGAGTGACCAGCTGCATTTCTTTCCAATGGAGAGGGAAGAGTCGGGTTTCTCTGGGATAGGAGTTCTGGCATGGGATAGGGCTGCGAGTCCTCTTTCTGATATGAAAGGGGTTTTTGGCAGGGTTTCCCAGTTCTGTCAATAAAAGTCTAATGTCAGATCTTTCCCTGAACTGCCTGTTACTAAATAAAGACTTTTGCTCACAAGGAACTGCTTTTCTCGAACAGACCAAGGGTCCTGACAAAGGACCCCAGAGATTTCTACGAGTCTTTGTTGAACACCTTTCTTTATATACACTTCATTGAAAGTAAAGCCAGGAAAATGCTTTTGGTTATAGATGTTATCCGTTATTTTGTGTTCACGGTTCAGTTTTGATAAATGGAAATGTTGGTATTAGTGACTGTAGTGAATCCCTCGGTTAGATTTTTGTTAGTATTTGTACCAGCTCTCTTGGATTTTGTGTAATTGTTGTAATAAATGTTTTTTTAAGTAGCATTTGAGGTCTAGAATTGACACACAAAGGTAAAATGGCACATTCGTGTAATTGGCAGGCAAAATGATGTCGATATTAGTGTTGTGGTTTCGGGCTGTACTCGGTTAAGGAGTCATAAAGTCTCTCCTGACGTTTCGCCTGCATCTGTGGCTGGCATCTTCAGAGGATGCCAGCCACAGATGCAGGTGAAACATCAGGAGAGAACACTGCTAGTACACGGCCATACAGCCCGGAAACCACACAGCACCCAAGTGATTCCGGCCGTGAAAGCCTTCGACAATACAATTTATTAATGGATGGAAATGACGGAAATGGTGGGCAGCCATGGGGCCAGATGAAAAAATGTCCGTAGGAAACTTCAGAAAATGGCGAACAACCACAGAATCTCTGAAGCAGCAGAAAATGGCGGATGGGCAGAGGAGCTAAAGTAGGAGAGCCAAAGGGGAGGATGTGGAGCTTCAAATTCGGGCAGGAGAACTAAAGCATTTCCTGTTTTCGGCAGTGATGGGATTCTAATCATTTAACAACAGGTTCCCAGCCCCCCCAGGCCCCCCCCCGCACCGCTCACTTACCTGCAGTGGAGGAGCTTCTTGTGGAGGTGGAGGGGACAATGGGACCTTGCTGCCCCTGCTCTGGGAGACGGTGCGATTGGGCTTTTAGCACCTCAGAGCCACCGGAAGGCAAGGCACCCAGCTGCTCCAGGGCTCTGAAATCCGCTTTTAACAACCGGTTCTCCGAACTCAATAAAAAAAATTAGGTACCGGTTCTACCGAACTGGTAGCGAACTGACTGAATCCCACCACTACCGAACTGGTGCGAACTGACTGAATCCCACCACTGTTTTTCACTGTCTCTGGTTGTTTTACTGTTTTATTGATTGTATGATTGAAACTGGTTTTATTGCTATAGTGTTGCCTTGTTTGCCACCCTGAGCCCTGTTGTGGAGGGGGGGGGATTGGACACAGAAATAAATAAAAATCAATGAGATGGGTCCTGCCGAAGCAGAAATGGTGCTGTTTGCTTTGGATAGGTCAGCCGAGACGGATGCCTTTCACAACTCTCTTTCTCTCTCCCTTGTGTCTCTGCAGCACAGAGTCCAACCGCAGCCGACCCCTTGCAACAAGCCTACGCCGGAGTGCAGCAGTATGCAGGTCGTTAGTATTAACACATTCTCCCAATAAAACTTTTGCTTCTCTGGCGCCCACTACAGGCAGCACCCTTCATAACCAATGTTTGCTTGGGGACCCTCACAAACGTGCCATACCAATCGCTACCCCTCCAAGGGATTTTTTAAAAACGGAAGTGAATGCCCCCCCATTGGAGGACACACAAGTATTTTTTGTGGGTGTTAGTGCTGGCAAGTGGCTTTCAACTTATGGCAACCCTATAAATCAGTGATGGCGAACCTTTTTGAGACCGAGTGCCCAAATTGCAACCCAAAACCCACTTATTTATCACAAAGTGCCAACACGGCAATTTAACCTGAATACTGAGGTTTTAGTTTAGAAAAAATGGTTGGCTCCGAGGCGCACGTTACTCGGGAGTAAGCTTGGTGAAGCAACCGTGCAACACTTTGAATGGGTGGATCACGACCCTAGGAGGGTTTACTCAGAAGCAAGCCCTATTGCCAGCAACCGAGCTTACTCCCAGGTAAAGGATTGTGCCCAGACTAGCCTAGATGTGTGTGTGGTGGGGTGATTTTCTGCCCCCCCCCCGATGAACTCTGTTTGCGTGTGCCCACAAAAAGGGCTCTGAGTGCCACCTCTGGCACCCGTGCCATAGGTTTGCCATCACTGCTATAAATCGACGTCCCAATCAATTGGGACTACAGTCCAGTTGGGGGACAACAGTGCCTCAGCCCAACACGGCAGCATTTTTAAATAAAATCATGTCAATCCGCCTTGAACCACAAGTAAAGGTGGGATATAAATGGTTTAATTAATTAATTTATTTATTAACATGAATAAATTAATTATAATTAACTAATTAAGATGGTGGCAGCGTCCCCATGGCCACCACACGGATGCCGTCAGGTCTAGTTTGTCTGTGAGGGAACCAAGATAGCTTTGGCTGAGAAGCAGCACATACATACATGATTGACATTTATTTATACATTCCTCAGAATTCGATTTTTTTTTCTCGTGACACAACGGGATTACTTTGATAAAGAATTTTATTTCTCGGTGAGCATTGCAGAGCCTCGCTCTTAATTCCAAATCTTGAGGGTGTCATTCCATGGCAGGAGGCAGAGAAATTACACAGCTTCCCATTTACACCAAAGTAATCCAGGGACTGGGGAAGAAAAAGAGCCGGGACAACACAGAGGGATTTATTCATATGGACCGGGGTTGTGAAAAGCTCAACAAATTTCAAGACAAATCTTTGCCAGGGACGTTTGAGCTTTTCAACAGCTAGGGAGGGATAATTCTAGACCAAGTCGCCCAAATACAACTATCCAATGAGAAAAAAGAAGAGGGCAGGCTGCTTTGTAAAGGAGAATTCTTTCCTGGGGAGCTATCCTAAAAGATCCATCTGTGAGGGAAGGGATCTTTCCTGAAGTGATCCCAAGGGAAGATGCTTAATGGAGGCTGGTTGGTCATTTCACAAGCCTTGGTTAACCGAACACCTCTTTTGCGTAGGAGATCATGGCCAGGCTAGAGGCGATACAAGCCACAGTAGTCAAGATCCCTCAGGAATGTATTTTTTTCAAACAACATTCACCCCCCCCCCACACACACACACAACCCGAAGCTTTTAGACACAGTACAGTTCTGTGACAGGCAGAGGCGTATCTAGGGAAAATGTAGCCAGGTGTAAAATCTGAGTTTTCTAACCCTAACTCCGCCGCCCCCCCCCCCCCCCCCGCTGCTCTCCCCCACCACGACCAAACAATTATTTTTGCATTAGATCTTGAAGTCAGTGTGGGGAGCAATTTTCCGCCCCCCACGTGACTAAATGGCTTCAGCCCAGAGACATTTGCCCCCTTATGTCCACCTGGGGCGGTACGCCCCTGATGACAGGGCTATACACACTGAGTTATTAACTTCCAGTGGTAACAATAGCAGTCGCTGGCTCCTGCCATGGAACAACCACTGTCAACCTGGGGCTAAAGATTTAATTTCAGGCCTCCACCAAAGCCTCCATTTGCTTGTTCTGGCTGCCCTTCTACTCTTGAGAAATTTCATGGTTGAGTAACGAGTGAGATATTAATCAACTCATTGTGATGCTCATGATCCCTTTCTTCTTGTTTGATTGCTTTTGGGTGTTGGTGGGAAGAGCTCATTTTGGATCTAGTTTGGGGTGTGTCTTAAAGCGTCTGTCCACCAGCCTGAAGTACCACCTTTGGGGAGGTTACTCAAAATTCCATAGATTAGTCCATAGATTTGAATTTCTTGCTGCCTTCTGAACCGGGGTGGAGCGAGGGGGAACTGTGCACAGGGCACATGTGCACACTGCGCCCCTGCCATGCCCCCGCCTGCCCCCGCCCCGCAATGCCCCCAGAATGCCCTTGCCACACCACCACGGGGGGGTACTCCTGGTGCGTCACGCCCCCACCCTGCCCCCTTGGAGTTACACTACTGCTTCTGAAAGGCCTGCAGAGCTCAATGAAAGACCAGAGGTCTCCCACCTGGAACCCATTTGTGCTTCCTTCTGTCATCCTTCATTCAGATTCTGCATCTGTAGCATTCCAGAAGATAGGATAGTGTACGTAGAGTTCCCAATCAGGGGTGTATTGTCTAAAGATAGCCCCCAGGGCAAGCGTTGAGCTATGTGCCCCCCAACCCCACTTGCACAGAGTTGCCAGCGGGTCCGTCTTTCAAACGCCCAATTAACTCAGACAACGCTTCACAATCAAGTTCTCTCAGATTCTCCTGTGGTCTGGAGATCAGCTGTGCTTTCTAAGGATCCCTAGGTCCCACCTGGAGGCTGACATCTCTTACTTCAGTCTAAGACCAATTAAATCAGTGGGCTTAGGTGGGAGTAACTCTGCAGAGGAGTGCACTGAAATGACCTATCCCATTCAAAGTTACTATCCTGTTCAAAGTTACATGTATTGAAACACAGGGCTATGGAATTTTAAGCTATGTGTGTAAGCCACCCGAAGCCCAGCTGAGGCCAGGAGGGGGTGGGGTATAAGCAGTGGTGGGATCCAAAAATTTTAGTATCAGGTTCCCATGGTGGGGGATTCAAACTGTGGCGTAAAGCCAATGGGGCTGGGCGGGGCACGACAGGGGCGTGACCGGGCATTCCGGGGCGGGGCATTCCTGGGCGGGGCTGTGGCAAGGACGCAGCCGCTGTGCTGGTCCTTGGGCGGGAAACAAATGCACGCAGGTGCAGGCTGCCATGCACGCCGGCGCACCTCCTGCTAGACTGCTTCAAGTTCTGCGCGCTACTGATGAGAGGAGGGGCGTAACTAAGGCAAAAATCACGTGGCAAAATCACCAATTAGTAATCCCCTCTCGGCACACACAAATAATGAGTAACCTACTCTCGGGAACCTGTGAGAACCTGCTGGATCCCACCTCTGGGTATAAGTAAAATGAAATAAATAAAAATGAAATCCTATTTTCCAAAAGCTCTTCTGGGTCAATATTTTGAAGTGCCCCCTTTTTAGTCTAAAGAGGTTTCTTCTTGCTTGGGCGAGAAGCCAGGCGATGCAGCGATACTGAAACGCTGTTCCCCTTTCTTGTTTCTCCCTGTTTTCTCCTATAGCTGCTTACCCTGCTGCGTATGGCCAGATTAGCCAAGCCTTTCCACAGCCGCCTCCCATGATCCCGCAACAACAGAGAGAAGGTGAGTCCTCGGGGTCTTGCTTTGACTGCTGGTTGGGGGGTCTTCCCATTAGCCCCAGGAAAACTGGGTTACTGACCTGGAAATGCTTTAGTTCTGGGCAAAGACTAGAACCAGGGGGCATTCATTGAAAATGCTGGGGGGAAGAATTGGGACTAATAAAAGGAAACACTTCTTCACGCAACGTGTGATTGGTGTTTGGAATGTGCTGCCACGGGAGGTGGTGGTGGCCACTAACCTGGATAGCTTTAAAAAAGGACAGATTTATGGAGGAGAAGTCGATGTATGGCTACCAATCTTGATCCTCTTTGATCTGAGATTGCAAATGCCTTAGCAGACCAGGTGCTCGGGAGCAACAGCCGCAGAAGGCCATTGCTTTCACATCCTGCATGTGAGCTCCCAAAGGCACCTGGTGGGCCACTGCGAGTAGCAGAGTGCTGGACTAGATGGAATCTGGCCTGATCCATCAGGCTCATTCTTATGTTCTTATGTTCTGATGCCATGCCAGAGAAAATAAGTATCATGAAAGCAAGCCTGGGAGAGCCATGCTTGTTTCAGTAAAGACCTGGGTTCTTTTCTCCAATAACTCCAACCAGCTGAGGTCTCAACGATTTTTATTGAAAAACAGAAATCAAAGAAATAAAACATAAATGCAGTAAGAGATTGCTCAACTGGTTACATTCCTTTTGGTTCTTTGTCCCCATTCCGGGAACCCATGGCCCAGAGATGCTTCTCTGACCACGTCTCAAGATGGAATTCCAAAACCTTTGTTTTTCCCCTCTCAGGAAAACTGTGTTCAGGCCATGAGGTAACTTAGGCCTTTGAAGTTTCATCCTAGCACCTCTGCATAGTTTCCAGTCCTCCCTCCAGGAGATCAAAAGGCAAAGATGCTTTTCACAGTCATATGTGACTTCCCTTTACTGTAGCGATAGCATCATTCCATGACAATAAGCATGGGCAGAGATAATCGCAGTGGGTAGAGTCTGGAAAGAGAGGGAAAGGAAGACCAAAAATAATGGAAGGTGAGAAGGAAGAGGGTGTCCACAAGCCTTAAACCCATCCGTCAAAAGGCTATGTGGGGAAGGGGCTATGTGGGGAAGGGGCTGTTGTTCAGGGGGAAAGCATCTGCTTGGCATGCGAAAGGTCCCAGGTTCAATCCTACACATCTCCAGTTCAAAAGGGCCAGGCAACAGGGGATGTGAAAGGTCTCAGTCTGAGATCATGGGGAGCCGCTGCCAGCTGAGCAGACAATATTGACCTTGACGGCAGAAGAGTCTGATTCAGGACTCTCTCAGCCCCACCTACCTCCCAAGGTGTCTGTTGTGGGGAGAGGAAGGGGAAGGAATTGGTAAGCCACCTTGAGTCTCCTTACGGGAAAGAAAGGTGGGGTATGAATCCAAACCACTACTCCTCTTCCTCCTCCTCAACTTCTACTTCTTCTTCTCAATTTGGAATCCATATCTACTACCCTTCCCTTTGTGCTGTCCTCAAAGATCAAGTAGGTTTGAAATCGTAACAGGGTTTCATTCGGTTCTTAGATCTGATGGGGGACCGTTGTTCTCTGTGTCCCCCCAACTCATTTGCATGACTCGCATGGAACTTCATTGTTCAATACAATACAATACAATACAACAACCTTTCTTAGACATACTAAAATAGGCTCCAGAGCGTTACAGACATTTCTGAAGTACAAATCAAAAGTACATTCAAAACACAGACAGATAAACTGTATCTAGCATTGGACGTTACTTAGAAAGTTCTGTCACTTGTAAAAGAAATTTTGCTCCTTTTTCCAAGAGCACGGCCTCTGTGTTATTTAACAAAAGCTCCACAACAGAGTTGTCAGAGTCTCTTTCAGATTTGTCTAAGACCCGCCCAGGAGAGAAATTCCTAATACCCACATACCTCGGACAGTCAAGTATAATGTGAGCAAGAGTCTCCACTTGGTTCTTACAGTGTGGACAGACCCGATCCTGGAGAGGGATAGATAGGTAGCGACCCTTTGTAATGGCCGATGGAAAAGTATTGCATCTGGCCCTTGGAATAATCCAGTGATGGTGAACCTTTTCGAGACCGAGTGCCCAAATTGCAACCCAAAACCCACTTATTTATCGCAAAGTGCCAACACAGCAATTTAACCTGAATACTGAGGTTTTAGTTTAGAAAAAACGGTTGGCTCCGGCCATGTGTTACTATGGAGTAAGCTTGGTGGTCGTCGGTGGCTTTGCTTTGAAGCAACCGTGCAACTCTTCCAACTGGTGAATCACGACCCTAGGAGGCTTTACTCAGAAGCAAGCCCATTGGCAGCAACCGAGCTTACTCCCAGGTAAAGGATCACACCTTAGTTCTTCGCATGAAAATCAGTACTCAACAAGGTTACCTACACTGCTTCCCCAAAACCAGGTCTTAGGTTTAATGCTAATAATCGAGCCTAGCGGCCCAGGCCAGCCTAGATGTGGGGGGGGGGGACTCTGTTTGCGTGTGCCCACAGAAAGGACTCTGAGTGCCACCTCTGGCACCCGTGCCATAGGTTCGCCACCACTGTAATAATCCATCTCTGTTGGGGTTCAGTTAATAGTTCAAGATATTTGGCTATGTGCCCCTGTTCTGGTACTATTCCGAAAGAAAGGGTTGGAGTTGCTATGGAGATGCTATGGAAGACCATGGCTATCCGTTGCTTGGGAGCCTGACACGGCCAGCGGAGAGCCAACCACACAGGCCTTTGAGAGGGTCAGGACTTTTGATCCCATCCAGTGTTATGGTTCCATAATTCACTCAGCTAAGCAGGTTACTGGTGAGAAGGAGCGAGCTAATTAATTTATTAGCCAAGAGCATGGAAACCGTCCCCTGCCCTGCTAACCGGGACAGCAGTTCGAATAAACTCTGCCACAGCCTCCCTGGTCTTAGGAGTTCCTTTGGCAGTGATAAATCGCCGATTGGCCGTTCCTTTTAGCAACGTCGTGGGAAAAATTATGCTTAGCAAGTCTTCATCAGAGCTTCATTTTCCATTAATCCAAAAAGAAAATGTGGAAGGAGAAAGTGCTCTCAATCACGTCGAGGCCCGGGAATTTTAATGAGCTTTAAATGGGCATCTGTCAGAATCCTGACTCGGCGGAACTACCCCTGCCAGCCAAGGGGATGAGTAATGGCCAATAAAAGGGGGGGAGCACCTCCGTGAACTCCTCTCTCTAACGGGAAAGGCAAAGTTGTAATTTGCTGTGTTATGACACTATAATTATGCCCTGATGAAGAAAGTGAGAACATTAAAAGATCCTTCTCTTCTACATAGTGTGGCCCTCTGCCCCGCCTCCCAACAAGGAGTAAATGGGTTTAACCCTTGGTGTCCTGGGCCTTTGTGGCAACTTCCACATAGCACATGCAGTAGGGTAAAGAGAGGCCTTTCCTTCCTTCCTTCCTTCCTTCCTTCCTTCCTTCCTTCCTTCCTTCCTTCCTTCCTTCCTTCCTTCCTTCCTTCCTTCCTTCCTTCCTTCCTTCCTTCCTTCCTTCCTTCCTTCCTTCCTTCCTTCCTCCTGAGATCTGATGAGTTTGGGTTAGCCTGGGCCATCCAGGTCAGAGCAGAGGCAAATGGTTTTCTATTGGCTGCCTCTCCGTAGCTACCCTAGACTTCCTTGGTGGTCTTCCATCCAAGTACTTAGCAAGGCAACATCATGTTTAGCTTTCTACCCTCGATGGCATCAGGCTAGTCACCCTAGCAAAGAGCTTTCAAGGCAAGTCAGAAGCAGAGATGGCTTGCCATGGCCTTCCTCTGAGGAACCTTTCTTGGTGGTCTCCAACCTGGCCACTAACCTGGATAGCTTTAGAAATGGCTTGGACAGATTTATGGAGGAGAAGTCGATCTCTGGCTACCAATCTTGATCCTCCTTGATCTGAGGTTGCAAATGCCTTAGCAGACCAGGTGCTCAGGAGCAGCAGTGGCAGCAGAAGGCCATTGCTTTCACCTCCTGCAGGTGAGCTCCCAAAGGCACCTAGTGGGCCACTGCGAGTAGCAGAGAGCTGGACTAGATGGACTCTGGTCTGATCCAGCAGGCTAGTTCTTATGTTCGTATGTTCTTAAGTCTTGACCCTGCTTGCCTTCCAACTGATGTTGACCACAGCAAGGAGTTTTCAAAGGAAGTGAGAAGCATGGTTGGTTGGTTTGCCATCGCCTTCCTCTGCAGAGTCTCCCTTGGTCATCTCCCATCCAAGTCCTGACATTGCTTAGCTTCCAACTTATATGGACCACGGGGACCGCTGAGGCAAATGAGAAGCAGAGGTGGTTTGCCACGTATCGCTCTGCAGAACCTTCCTTGGTGGTCTCCCATCCAAGTCCTGACCCTGCTTAGCTTCCAACCTATGTCAACCACAGCACCATGGAGATGGCTGGCAGGTGAATTTACCAGCAGCAAACTGAGACCTAGGCCTCTGTCACTGGCAAAGCGTCGGCATCTCTGCCTCTGGGCACCAGAAGTGACATCATCCCATTAATGGGATCTAGCATAGAGTTTTTGCCAAATACAAGAGTGACCCCATGTCACCAGTGACATGATGACATATCTTCCAGTGCATGACTTTGACGTGTGGCTGGCGACAGAAACCTAGTAAAGGGAGTGCATTTGCTGAAGCCAAATTGAAAAAAGGGCAGTTTAAACTGTAGCCAGCAATCCCAAATCGCAATTCCCAAAAAGTTGAAAACATACAACTTTTATTTAGGATTGTTCTGGGATTCCCAGCTACAGCTGTAGAAAAGGAAGAGATACTTTAATAAAGAAGAGAAAAACTGCTATGGAACATTTGGGTCGGGTTTGCAAAGCTTTATAGTTTAATTCCCCCTTAGTCTCCATAGCACCTTATGGGAAATCTTTCTGGGGCTCCAAGCAGTGGTGGGATCCAAAAATTTTAGTAACAGGTTCCCATGGTGGTGGGATTCAAACTGTGGCGTAGCACCAATGGGGCTGGGTGGGGCATGACGGGGGCGTGGCCGGGCATGATGGGGGCGGGGCATTCCTGGGCGGGGCTGTGGAAAGGACGCAGCCGCTGCACCGGTCCTTGGGTGGGAAACGAATGCACGCAGGCGCAGGCTGCCACACACGCCGGTGCACCTCCTGCTAGACTGCTTCAAGTTCTGCAGGCTACTGCTGAGAGGAGGGGCGTAACTAAGGCAAAAATCACGTGGCAAAATCACCAATTAGTAACCCCCTCTCGGCACACACTAATAATTAGTAACCTACTCTCGGGAACCTGTGAGAACCTGCTGGATCCCACCTCTGGCTCCAAGGGTCTGTTATTTTTAAGGGAGAGGCACCAAATTTTCTGTGTCACTGATGGTGACTCTTCTTAGAAGAACTTCCAAGTTTGGTGATGTTTGGATCAAGGGATATCATTTTATGGGGGCCCAAATTAGGGTGCCTCTATGTATCCCCCTTTGGAAACAATGGAGGAAAATGGGAACCCATAAAGTTGAACCCTCTGCCCCAAACTTTAACAAACTTGAAGGTTCTTCTAAGGAGAGTCACCAGCAGCCATGCTGCAAATTTGGTGCCTTAACATTAAAAAAGAGTCCTCTTGGAGCCATGGAAAGATTTCCTACAGGATGTAAATGGAGCCAGATTTTTTCAGGTGCCCCTCCCCTTCCATACCAATATGGCAATTTAGGGATTTGGGGGAATCTTGAACATTTTCAGCTCCAATATCCCTGGATCCGAATTCACGACCCTCTTTTTTTGCACACTCCTAAAGATGGCTTCAAGTCTAATGCAGACTCCGATTTGAGGCTGATTCAAATTCTTCTGCGCAGCAACTGGAATCATATGGAAAGTTATTTCAGTGCAGCATTTCAGTTCACACGTTAACCCATAAATTACCCGAAGGCCTGCAATTTTTTGGAGGAATTGCCAGCCCTTAGGGACAGCCACACTGGGTAACCGAGGGCCAGTTTGTACTGTCAGCAAAATGAAGGGTGAAAGCTTTTCCTTTTCGTACTCTTGTCCTGATTCAGGCTGCAAGGGAAAGGAGCATGTGGGTGAATGCGCCTCTAAAAAAAATAAAATAAACAAATGTGTATATGTGTTACACAATCTTGCTGTTTTAATTATTTATTATTAATTGCTGCTGAGTTTTAATGGGTTATTTTTATGTTGTATCGATTTGCTGTTGAAACAGCCGTGTTGTGAGCTGCCTCGAGCCCTTCGGGGATGAGGCGGCCTAATTAATTAATTAATTAATTAATTAATAAGATTTAGAAAACAAGCCTGATCAAGGAGAGGGGAGAGCTAATTTTACCATCATGGAGAGAAACATATCTTACCGTGACATGCCTCTGAAGATGCCAGCCATATATGCAGACGAAACCTTAGGAGCAAAAACTACCAGACCATCCATCCATCCATCCATTCATCCATTCATTCATTCATTCATTCATTCATTCATTCATTCATTCATTCATTCATTCACATTTTTACCCCGCCTTCTCCCAAAGGGCTCACACTACAGCCACACAGCCTAGAAAACCCACAACCGTCACTTGGAGAGAGCTTTTTCTTTGGCCTCTAGATGTCTCGGTGGCAATCCTCAAATAGAGACGTTTCAAGGGAGATTGCAACGGGAGATGGTTGGTCTTGAATTCATTCACAAATTTAGAACAATAGGCCCTGTCCCAGTGGTGGGATTCAAATAATTTAACAACCGGTTCTGGTGGTGGGATTCAAATAATTTAACAACTGGTTGTTTACAAGCACCATTTTAACAACCGGTTCTGCCGAAGTTCTGCCCTGACCCCTCGGTTGAATCGGGACATAAGATTCTTATCTCCCACTACAATCCCTCTGCCCACAGAAACACTCTTAGGCCCCTTCCACACATGCTTCATATTGCACTTTCAATCCACTTTCAATGTACTTTGCAGCTGTGCGGAATACCCAAATCCACTTGCAAACAATTGTGAACGTGGATTGAAAGTACATTATTCTGCGTGTGCAGAAGGGACCCTAGTCCACCCTCCAGCTGCACCAGTGACTAGATTTAAGCCAGTGCAGCTCTGGGTCCACAGCCCACTCCCCTGTTTGCCCTTCTCACTGGTATAAGTGCCACTTACACCGGCAGAGTGGGCAAACGAGTCAGTGCATCCCCGCACTGGTTCCAAGAGCCAATTCCCTCCCAGAGGCATACCAGAGGGAAATGGCCCCCAGGGCACTACCTGCTCAGAGTGATTTTGGAGGAGAAGTCAATTTATGGCTACCAATCTTGATCCTCTTTGATCTGAGACTGCAAATGCCTTAACAGTCCAGGTGCTCGGGAGCAACAGCTGCAGAAGGCCTTTGCTTTCACCTCCTGCATGTGAGCTCCCAAAGGCACCTGGTAGGTCACTGCGAGTAGCAGAGAGCTGGACTAGATGGACTCTGGTCTGATCCAGCTGGCTTGTTCTTATGTTCTTCTGTTCTTCTGTTCTTATGCACCCCTCGCGTGATCTAATGGATGGCACCCTGGATCAATTGATCCCCTGGCAGATATGCCACTGTTCCCTCCCCTACCCCCAAATTGGTCTGGAAAGTTTATATCCTGATAATCTATTGATCTCAAAGGTGCTTCTTGACTCAGTTCTAGCTTATCTGGATTTCTTAGTGTGGGGTTTTTTAAAAAAACATCTGGGGAGAATAATTGAGTGAGCGTCAGCGGACGGTCTGCTCTTCCATTCATTGGACTCTTCCTCTTTTTTCTTTCTCTCTCTCTCTCCCCTCCATATCCCGCAGGACCAGAGGGCTGCAACCTGTTTATCTACCATCTCCCCCAGGAGTTTGGGGACCCAGAGCTGATGCAGATGTTCCTGCCATTCGGTAATGTCATCTCCTCGAAAGTGTTTGTGGATCGGGCGACAAACCAAAGTAAATGCTTTGGTGGGTAAAGATAACAAAACAATTAGATTCATCCAGGAAAGGAACTTTCTCTAAACTACTTTGACCATTTCAGTTTATTTTTGCAAACTTCTGGTTTTTATTTTATTTTTTTAATGGAAGTTTTACTTTAGCTGGGTTTTTTTTTCCAATTTCCTTTTACTGATCTCTCTTTCGTCCCCTCCCCCATCTGATGCCTCCCCTCCCTCCACCTGCTCCCTTCTTACTGTCCAGTACTCAAAAAATATGTATGAGGATCGCTGAATCCGGACGATTTTGGGACAGAATCCCAAATCCTGGTTGGAAGGTGGGGGGGGGGGACTGGTATGCATTTGCAGACAGGGACCGAATGGGGAGAAAGCGTGGAGGGGGGGAGCCAAGTGGGAGCAAAGGATGGTCATGCCAGATCTGATACAAGGAAGGGCAGAGCCGCCCGTTGGTACGGTGTGGCTCCTCAGCCAGCGGGTAAGTCAGAGGGTCCATGGATTCGAAGCAAGCCGAAAATTCGTTCCCTGGGCTGGCGATGGAGGGCATGGGGTACAGGGTTTACAAGTGCATGCCGGAGGGTGAGCATGTGATCCCAGTGTTTTAATTCTCGACAGGTTGTTCCCCCATCTTCCCTCCTCCCGCTCTGTGCTGCGGTTAACTGTTATGGATGCTCTGTTGTTATGTGGGGTGGAGTCTCCTCCGATTTCATTCATCTTCTTCCTGCTGTCCCCCTGCCACGCCCTTCCCCGGCCCCAAACAGGATCCCCGGCCCTTTTCTCTTCCGCACCTAATCCTCAATGTATCAGCCACCAGGGAATTTTCTTCCTCCTTCTCCACCTCCAGTCCAATGCACATTCACATGGCCTTTTCCCTCACCCCCGCCAACCTGTCTCCTTGCACAAGAGAGCTCTCCCCTGCCCTTTGGGTAAATTCACCCTTTAAGCTAAGTCAAAATCACTGTAGGGGAAGTCCCTTCAAGGATATATGCAGAACCCCCAAGTGTCAGTGGTGGGATCCAGAAATTTTAGTAACAGGTTCCCATGAATCAAGACAGTGACTAATGAACACAGACAAAGGATGTCTCCGGGCAACAAGCAATCAAAGGGCTAGTGAACACCACCCAGACAACGGATGTCTCTAGATAGTAAGCAATGAAAGGGATCAAAAGGCCAGGCTACCACAATGCAGATGCCCTCACTAATTGATTATGGCTACTCACATGCTAAATGGGTGGATCCAGTGGTGGATCTTCATGGCTACTCACATGCTAAATGGGTGGATCCAGTGGTGGGATCCAAAAATTTTAGTAACAGGTTCCCATGGTGGTGGGATTCAAACTGTGGTGTAGCACCAATGGGGCTGGGTGGGGCATGACGGGGGCGTGGCCGGGCATTCCAGGGGTGGGGCATTCCTGGGCAGGGCTGTGGCAAAGACAAATGCACGCAGGCACAGTCTGCTACGCACCTCCTGCTAGACTGCTTCAAGTTCTGTGTGCTACTGCTGAGAGGAGGGGTGTAACTAAGGCAAAAATCACGTGGCAAAATCACCCATTAGTAACCCCCTCTCGGCACACACAAATAATTAGTAACCTGCTCTCGGGAACCTGCGAGAACCTGCTGGATCCCACCTCTGCCAAGTGTAGCTTCGTTTCATAATCAAACTGCATTATCTCGACAGTTGTCTGAAATGTGAGCTGAGACCACATGGAAACAGCATGAATGTGCTGTGGTGGTGAAGCAGAAATGCATTATCTGTGACCTCTTCCGCACATGCAGAATAATGCGCTTTCAGTTCACTTTGCAGCTGGATTTTACCGTGCAGAATAGCAAAATCCACATGCAAACAATTGTGAAAGTGGATTGAAAGTGCATTATTTTGCACGTGCGGAAGGGGCCTGTATCTTGTGCCCACGTCTTAACCTTAATACTGTGGGAGAGCATTGAGTTCCCTCCATCTGAATAGCTCCCTCCTTTGTGGAGTTGTAAATGATTAGGGCTTAACAGGGCTAGAGTTGCTTTTCTCTCCCCAGAACCGAACAGATTTAAGAATGCCTGCCTGTTTGTAAGTTGAACCCAGTGGTGGGATCCAAAAATTTTAGTAACAGGTTCCCATGGTGGTGGGATTCAAACTGTGGCGTAGCGCCAATGGGGCTGGGTGGGGCGTTCCAGGGGCATGGCCGGGCATTCCGGGGGCGGGGCATTCCTGGGCAGGGCTGTGGCTGTGTGCCGGTCCTTGGGCGGGAAATGAATGCACGCAGGCGCAGGCTGCCACGCATGCCGGTGCACCTCCTGCTAGACTTCTTCAAGTTCTGTGCACTGCTGCTGAGAGGAGGGGCGTAACTAAGGCAAAAACCATGTGGTAAAATCACCAATTAGTAACCCCCTCTCGGCACACACAAATAATTAGTAACCTACTCTCGGGAACCTGTGAGAACCTGCTGGATCCCACCTCTGGTTGAACCCAAAACCACTTCTCATGTTGACCTGGCTGCCACCAGAAACTCCATCCTGCTAGTTTTTGCCTCCACCCTCTTCAAGAAAACATTTGAGAGATTAGGGTCCTTCCTCCATAGGACTTGGTTGTTCCTGAGCGTGCTGTGGAGTAGGGGCTCCCAACTTTTTTGGACCCACAGTTACATTTGGAATTCGGACAGGGCATGGAGGGCACAGCAACAAAATGGCTGCCACGAAATGGCTGCCCCAGAAGTGAGTCATAACGTGTTTGTCTCAGGTTAATTTCAGTAACGCACTGTAGATCCTTGTGATGCTGCCAAAGCAACATTTTAAAGAAATCTGCACTGCCAATCAAATCTCCAAGAGCCAATCAGAAGCTTTACTGGGCAAAACCCCTACCTGGCCCCGCCCACTTCCTAAAAACCCTCGACAGGCACTAAAAAGGTGTCAGAATGCACCACAGGCATGTTGGAGACACCCCTGTAGAGTCTCATTTATGCAATACACGTGTCATTTCCTGTGCCTTTCTAACCTCAGCTTGTGGGTTCTGTGGGGCAGAACTTGGAATGAGTTTGCAACAACAATTTTTAAAAACAAAATGGTTGACTTTCTTAACATATAACATCAAACATCAACATTTAACATCACACTTCAAGGTCCTGTTCAGGTTTCATTTCAAGTCCTTCTAGTTGCAGTCTTGTAATGCCAAGTCCATTTTTTCTTGCAAGTGGGTTGGCTCCTGAAGACTCCAAGGGCTTGGTGAACAGGATTCAGCATGATGAAGGTTTCCAGGAGAACTCTCACCCATTGCAACATAAAAAGAAACCCTGAAACAATAAACTCCAACATTTACAACATAGCAAAAACAAACAACTACCTTCCCAGTAGTTCCCAAGAACATTGCAGTTACCTTAACAAGGTGTTAACGGCTTATACCAACCAAGGTCCGAGTCTGGTAGCCTTGTCTCCTCCAAACTACATGAGCTCTGCAGCCTCTTGCTGCTTTGAGTCTCCACCCCTTTCTGGGTCAACCCATTCTGAGCATGGGAGTTACACCTTCACTGAGCCAGGATGTAAAGTCAACTACAAGTTCCACCCACCTTGGCCTTTAGTTCTTAAACACTGAGGCTGATTTCTCCTGGCTAGGGTGAAAAAAACTCAAGACAGGATCTAGATTATTCCTGAAATTATAACTGATTTGCAGACTACCAAGATCAGTTGTCCTGGAGGAAACGCCAGATTCACACCATAGAGTCTAGGAAAAACAGTAGTCATAGAGTGACGTAACATCCTCTCCAAGCTCCCACTCGTCCCCAAACTTGACCCTTTCCAGTTTCTGCCTCCATTTTTTTTATAAATTTCCCAAGCCAGAGTTGGCAACTCTCCAATGAGCCATCTATTCTGCCAACAGCCCTCTCTTCACAATAGCAAGTTTGCTCGGAGGGGGAAGAGAATAGGCCAGGAAGGGCTTCCAAGGTGGGTTTCCCAAGATTTATTGGATGTAACTCCAGAAGTCCCAGGTTTCTCTACCTCCTGCACAAGAATTCTGCCAGAAAACTCAGAAACTCTGGATTCAGTTGGAAGTTTATTCATCACAAATGGCAATACTATTGCCCACACTTTTATATGCATCTTGTAAATTCATATTTTTGTAAGCACAGAAGTGTGGATTCACATATACTCAAACTCAGACAGCAGCCATAGGTCCATTCCACACAGCCTAAAATAAGATGTGATTCTGGGCTGTATCCATAGGAATATAGACTCTAGATCGAGGGATGTAATTGTAACTCTCTATTCTGCATTGGTTAGACCTCACCTGGAGTATTGTGTACAGTTCTGGGCACCACAAGACAAGAAGGCTATTGACAAGCTGGAACGGGTCCACAGGAGGGCAACCAAAATGGTCAAAGGTCTGGAATTGAGGGACTGGAGCACCTTCCTTATGAGGAGAGGCTGCAGCGTTTGGGACTCTTTAGTTTGGAGAGGAGACGTCTGAGAGGGGATATGATCGAAGTCTATAAAATTATGCATGGGGTAGAAAATGTTGACAGAGAGAAATTTCTCTCTCTTTCTCACAATACTAGAACCAGGGGGCATCCATTGAAAATGTTGGGGGGAAGAATTAGGACTAATAAAAGGAAACACTTCTTCACGCAAAGTGTGATTGGTGTTTGGAATATGCTGCCACAGGAGGGGGTGATGGCCACTAACCTGGATAGCTTTAAAAGGGGCTTGGATAGATTTATGGAGGAGAAGTCGATCTATGGCTACCAATCTTGATCCTCCTTGATCTGAGATTGCAAATGCCTTAACGGTCCAGGTGCTCGGGAGCAAAAGCCACAGAAGGCCATTGCTCTTACATCCTGCACGTGAGCTCCCAAAGGCACCTGGTAGGACACTGCGAGTAGCAGAGAGGTGGACTAGATGGACTCTGGTCTGATCCAGCTGGCTTGTTCTTATGTTCTTATGAATCCATGCCCTATGACCATGGTGGCGAACCTTTGGCACTCCAGATGTTATGGACTGTAATTCCCATCAGCCCCTTCCAGCATGACCAATTGGCCATGCTGGAAGGGGCTGATGGGAATTGTCATCCATAACATCTGGAGTGCCAAAGGTTTGCCACCACTGCCCTATGAGGAGAGACTTAGGGAGCTGGGGATGTTTCGTTTGGTGAAGAGAAGGTGAAGAGGTGACATGATAGCCATGTTTAGATATTGGAAGGGTTGTCATGTTGGTGAGGGAGCAAGCTTGTTTTCTGCTGCTCCAGAGACTAGGACCAGGAGTCATGGGTTCAAGGTGAAGGAAAAGAGATTCCACCTGAACATCAGGAAAGACCTCCTGACAGTAAGGGCTGAAAAGGTGCCCAAGGTCGGAGCCTGCACAGCAAATTCCTGGGCAACCTCCAGCAAATGGCAGCAGGGGGAATCCCTTCAGCTGCACACAGAATGTCGGGCACAAGTGGAGAAAGAAACTGACCAGAGAGCAAAATGATCAGGTGCGGGAAAGCCTGTTTCCCCCTCTGATGCCTTTGCTACCTGGAAAACACACCAAAAGCTGCCTCTTTTTAAGACATCCCCTGTACATCTTATTTGGGACGTGCCGAATGAAAAGAGGCAGTCCCGCAAATGTGCTTTGCCAAATGGACCACAGCCTCAACTTAGATATCAGCAATATCTTCCAAGTCAGGAACTGTAATGGGCCCATGGTCTGAAAACTTCTTGGAAGAGCAGGAGAAATCGAGCATTCCTCATGTCTTTGACCATCATGACAAAAGGATGCACAAATATTTGGGGACAACTAGATTCAAGACCTATAGCACCTTAAGAACCAACAAGATTTGGGGGAAGGGGGGGAGTATGAGTTTTCTGAAGTAATAATTCCCTTTGTCTGAGAGCTCTGATTCTTGAAAGCTCAGACCCAAATGATCTTGTTGGCCAATACGGTGCTGGCTGATCGATTGCAGACCAACATGGCTATCATGTGGCGTAGGAGGTTAAGAGCAGTGGCGTAGGAGGTTAAGAGCTCGTGTATCTAATCTGGAGGAACTGGGTTTGATTCTCCGCTCTGCCGCCTGGGCTGTGGAGGCTTATCTGGGGAATTCAGATTAGCCTGTACACTCCCACACACGCCAGCTGGGTGACCTTGGGCTAGTCACAGCTTCTCAGAGCTCTCTCAGCCCCACCTACCTCACAGGGTGTTTGTTGTGAGGGGGGAAGGGCAAGGAGATTGTAACGCCTGGCGGAACAGGTCCGTCTTGCAGGCCCTGCGGAAACTCTTGAGTCGTGTAGCACCTGAGAGACCAACAAGAATTTCAGGGTATGAATTTTGGAGTATAAAGGAAAAGCTCCCTTTATCAGATGATGCGGCTGGCCTCCACACGGGCCAGGGCCTTTACGGCTCTGGCCCCAGCCTGGTGGAACGCTCTCCCACCAGCTGTCCGGGCCCTGCGGGATCTCGGTGAGTTCCGCAGGGCCTGCAAGACCGAGTTGTTCCGCCGGGCCTTTGGAGGGACCAGCCGCTGATGGTGCCCCCCCCCCCCTTCTTGGCTCCTACATCTGGGCCTTGTATTATCTGACGGGACTCGCCGTTCCTCCCTTGGGGAAAGGATTTAATATTAGGTTACCGGGCGCCAGCCATACTTATAAGTACTAGCATTATAGTTAGTCTCTCGCTGCTTTTATAGGTTTTAGCTAATTTATGGTGGTTTATGATTGTATTTTATTATATGCTGTACACCGCCCTGAGCCCCTTGGGGACGGGGCGGTATAAAAGCCTAAAGCATAAATAAATAAATAAATAAATACATACATACATACATACATACATACATACATACATACATACATACATACATACATACATACATACATACATACATACATACATACATACATACATACATACATACATACATACCTTCATCAGATTCAAGCTTTGACTCTTGAAAGTTTATACCCCTAAAATCATACTGGTCACTGAGGTGCTACTGGACTTGAATCAAGTGGTTCTACTGGAGATCAATACGGCTACCCACTGAAGTTTGAATCAGAGCAGTGATAGGAGGGAAAGGGTTCTCCTTTCTACCCCAACATGTCTTCGCTGACTGAAATCAACATATACCCCTGTATTCCTATTACTGGTGGATTGGGGGAAGAATCATAGAGTTGGAAGAGACCAGAAGGACCATCCCATCCAACCCCCAGCCATGCAGGAACACACAATCAAAGCACTCCCAACAGATGGCCATCCAGCCTCTGTAGGAAAATCGCCGAGGAAGGAGACTCCACCACACTCGAAGAAGAAGAAGAAGAAGAAGAAGAAGAAGAAGAAGAAGAAGAAGAAGAAGAAGAAGAAGAAGAAGAAGAAGAAGAAGAAGAAGAAGAAGAAGAAGAGGAGGAGGAGGAGGAGGAGGAGGAGGAGGAGGAGGAGGAGGAGGAGGAGGAGGAGCCTGGAGTTTGTATATCCCCTTTCCTGTAGGACAGAGGGGTAGGAACCTGACTCTCCAGATGTTCAGGAACTACAATTCCCCATCGAAGCCTCTGTCAGCATGGCCATTGTGGCCATGCACTGTGGCCAGAGCTGATGGTGCTGAATTCCTGAAAGCCGCAGGTTCCTAACCTGAGTTCTCTGCTGTAGAAGGTGAGGGGCTTACTGTCTCCTTGCCCCTTCCCCCCTCACAACAAACCTGTGAGGTGGAGTTGGGGCTGAGCAGAGGCTCCAAGGGCTGTGTATTCTTAGCCCAAGGTCACCCAACTGCTTGGCTGTGTGTGGGAGTGTACAGGCTAATCTAGAATTCCCTGATATGGCTGTCAGCTCAGGTGGCAGAGCTGGGAATCAAACCCGGTTCCTCCAGATTAGATACACGAGCTTTTAACCTCCTACACCACTGCTGTTCCAAAGAAGAGCCCCTGGGTTCATTTCCCCCTTTGCACAAGTAGCAACAGCATGAAGGCAAATTCTGATGAAGCAACTCAAGTGGGATAGTAGGGTAAACTCCACCTCCCTCCGATGCTACAGCTGAGATTCAACTGGAGGCCCACACGGCAGCCATTAAAACTCCAGGAAGATCATAGACTTTTAAGCATCCCTTGTGTTTTGGTCCAGTTAAGTTGGAGAGGATGTAGGAAATAGACACACGGGCGAATGTAGAGGTTGTGAATATCTTTTGGAGAGCCACAGAGCATCCCAACTTTCAGCTCCTGGTTGTTGAAGGAGAGCCAGCATAATGTAGTGGATTGGAGCAGGTGGATTCTGATCTGGAGAAATGGGTTTTACTCCCCTTTCCTCCACACGAGCAGTGGACTCTTACCTGGATTGTCACCTGCTGAAGGTCCAATGCATTGAAGCCTGTTGGGTGATCTTGGGCCGCATTTACCTCACAAGGTGTTTGTTGTGTGGGGAGAGGAGTGGAATGAGTTTGTGAGTTTCTTTGAGACTTCTTACAAGAGAGAAAGGCAATGTATAACTCCAAACTCTTCTTCTGCATACATGATGTCCTTGGTTTTATCATCAGCCAAGAGGGAGACTCCAACCGAGAAGACTGAAATTGGGAAGGGCAGCCACAAAGGCACTGCAAAGAATGCTCAAGATCAAAACAAGTGTGATTGAGGTGGTTTTAGAATATGCTGCCGCCCACCAGGGGAGGTAGGTGATGGCCACTCAACCTGGATAGCCTTCCAAAAGGGAGACTGACAGATTTATGGAGGAGAAGTCGATTTATGGCTACTCAATCTTGATCCTCTTTGGATCTGAGATTGCAAATGCTCATAACTGGTCAGGGTGCTTTCGGCGGCAATAGCCATGAGAGGCCATTGCTTTCACATCCTGCAGGTGAGCTCCCCAAGGCACCTGGTGGGCCACTGCGAGTAGCAGAGAGCTGGACTAGATGGACTCTGGTCTGATCCAGCTGGCTTGTTCTTATGTTCTTATGTTCTTAAGTTCATTCATGCTGTAGTATTCTCCATTTCTATGTTTGGGTGTGAAAGTTGGACAATGAAGAAAGCAAGGAAGAAACAGGATTCATTTGAAATGTGCTGTCGGAGGAGAGTTTTATGGATACTGTTTTGTGGACCACCAAAAACACCAATCAGTGGCTTCTACCTCAAATCAAGCCTGAACTGTCCCAAAAATCTTTGTCCCTGACTTACGCCAGGGAATACTGTTTCCTGTCTTTGGCCTGAAGCCACAGTAGCAGGTAGAAAAATGGCTACTCTTTTCCAGATCGTCGGTCGGTGTTCTTCCAGAATTACAACTCCTCTCCGGACTACAGAGATTAGTTCTCCTGGAAATTCACTGCTTCGAGGAGGATTGTTAGAGTCACCTAACTGGAGGTTTTTAAACAGAGGCTGGATGAACTTATGTCAGGAGCAAGAATTACTTTGATTTAGTAGTGATTTCCCTGCAATGGCAGGTGGATTGAAGTCTTGAAATTAGGCTTTGTGAGGTCTCCGAGGCTGTAAATGGCCTTGTTCTAGCCAGCATTCTCCTCCTCTGGCCGTTTAAAAGCCTGCAGATCCTGTGGTTTCTTCGGCATCTTCAGAGGATCTCACCAGAAAGATGCCAGCCACTGCTTCCAATCCAGTGATTCCTGGCCAATGAGAAGCCTTCGACAATACATCTTCTTGGGGTCTCTTCCAACTCTAGGATTCTATGAAAAAAATGGCAGCCTTGAAAGGTAGACTGGATGGTATACCATACATACCTCCACAAATTCACCCCTCCTCAAGTTCTTCTCCCCAAATCTCCAGAAGCTTCCCAGCGGGGTGCAAGCAAACCAAGGTGGAGCCTTCACACCTTCATCCCTAACTGATAGACAAGTAGAGGAGAAGGCAGCTCAGCGACCCCAAAATTTGACCAAGTGCCCCAACTTCGAAGGAGCTCTCCACCCGGCCGCATGCCTTGGCCTTTTCTTGACCTTTCATGGAACGTTTTAATCCATGCTGCCGCATCTTTTTATCCACGACAGCTGTTGCGCCAATAACGGCGGGAGGGGAGAAAATGCTCCAGTTGGATGGAAGATGCAATGGATGTTAAAAAAGCTAGAGGAGGCTCCATAAAACTTCTCGCCCTCCGCCCATGTTCTGTAATGGCTCCAAGCAATCAGGGGAGGTTTTGGAGGGGAGGCAGCCTGCCGGGAGTGGGGGAGGAGGGGACGAGCCAGCGAAGTATTAGGGCCGTGAGCCACTATTCATTTTACAAACCATAATTAATTTGATGTTTAGATTAATTTCTGATGTGCTCTCAAAGGTGCACGGAAAGCATTTTTCCTTTATTATAATGTTGATTGCTTATTGGGGAGATAAATCTAACTGTCAGTTATGCACCGACTTCCCAAAAACTTTCCGAACTCGCAAGCGTGGCTGCAAGAAGGAACAGCTGTTTGCAGCTCGGCAGTTAAAGGGGCAGGCGGGCCTTTTCCCAGCCACCCACGGCAGAGACGGGGGGGGGGGGGACCCGGCTCACCTTCCTGGGGATTGCAAAAGGTTACGTTGGAAAATAAACGTGACACGCTGTGAGCCACTGGATTCTAGGCCCACGACTGGCTATTTGCCCAGGAAGGAACATTTCTTTCCCTTGCTGTTCGGAGGCAAAATCTGAAAATGCTCTGGCAAGGCCTGCAGCTAAAATAAAACCTGGGCAAGAATTCCAGGGATAGGTGGCAGCCCACTTTGATTAGGGTTACCCGGCAGTGGCAATTGGCAGGAAGGTACTGCGGGAGGTGCAGCCTCCTGGGAGAAAAATTTAAAAAGAAAATCTGGTCTCATCTACCTCCTGGAAGTTCCTTTACTGCTTTTGGCCGGGACAGTCCTGCCTTAAAATTAATTTGTCCCAGCGTCCCCCAGGTTTTTTTAAGACCATCCAGATTTTGGAAGTTGCTGCCGCTGCCTTCTGGGGCACGCCTCAGAGAGCAGTCTGCGGCACCTTCTCCCTTTCTGACCACAGGGAGTGCACTGCCTTCTGGGGCATTCCCTGGTTTCCCACCCTGTCACAGAGTGAAACCCGGGGGAGTGCCAGAGAAGACGGTGTGCTCCCCGACCCAGCGGAAGTGCTTGTGGGAGGCTACTACACTACCTTCCTGGAAGCTCCTCACACCTTGTGACACTTGGGGCCTTGCACCTACCTTCTGGGAAACTCCCGTTTGCATACCAGCCCGGGTCCCAGTTTACAAAGGTGACGATCTGGTCACTTTACATTAAAGGTACCAGGGGGAGATTAAAAATGTAATCACTCTTGGTGCAATGGAGTTCCACTGCTTCCAGGGAAAACCATAAGTAATGTCATGCCATTTGATGGAAACTTTATGGTTTTACCAGAGTTCCATAAGTGGCATAACGTCACTTCTAGGTTTTCTCCAGAAGTGTGGTAACAGAAAAACCATAGATGCCTACTGCTGTACGAATCCCACCAAACCATGGTGTCAGAGGAAGGTTCCAAATATATAGCAAGGTTGAGAATATCACCTCCAGTACCTTCCTAAAGAAGCTGGATGAATAATGTGTAAATGTTACGCCTGACAAGCATGCTTGTTTCGTCAGAGGTAACTGCTTAATTTGGTTTATGGCTGCTAATACCCAGATTCAAGTCTGAAGGCTGTTCAGAGGCCTTCAAGATTTTTTTTTTTTGCATCCCTAGGCTTTTTAGGAATGCTGTATTTGATGAAGGAAGCTTTGAATTCTGGTGTAATTGTTAAGAGCAGGTGGACTCTGATCTGGAGAACTGGGTTTGATTCCCCACTCCTCCACATGAAACCCACTGGGTGATCTTGGCCAGTCACTGTTCTTCCAGAAGTCTCTCAGCCCCACCTACCTCACAAGGCATTTGTTGTAGGGAGAGGAAGGGAAAGGAGTTTGTAAGCCACTTTGAGGCTCCTTACAGTTGAGAAAAGCATGGTATAAATCCAAATCTTGCTCACCTCCAAAGGGAAGCTAGACTTGAACCTTGCCGCAGAACGTACAAGATGGCTGATATCTGCAATATACTGTTTAGAGAAGCCACACTTTCAAGTGGGAAACGGGACACACAATCAGACAGTACTGAGGACACAAACCGTTTGAAGCCCAATTGCGAAAAGATCCTTTGTAGATGAGTCTCCTGAGGAAACAGTTCTACGTGCAAGAAGACAGAAATATCTGCGCTCCGGTTCTGCAAATCCTTTGCTCTGCTTGGGGCACATTTATTCAAGCCATACTGGAATGTGGCAGCATTGGCAGAGATTCTTCTGTGGGATGGGCATAGTGCTGCCAACTCTGGCTTGAAAGATTCCCAAAAGATTTGGGGGCTGTACCTAGTGAAAGACTTCTGTATCCCCTAGACCACAGGTGTCAAACTTCATAGCCCTCAGATAGTTATGGATCATGGAACACATCCCCTGCCAGCATGATGGTGGCGGGGATGATGAGGAACTGTAGTCCATAGTCATCTGGAGGGCCACGATGGTGAAGCACCTACCCCTAGTTGTATGCTCACCAGAGAGACTGCCGAGAAATGCGCGTTTTGCCGGCGGAACTGTCCCTGCATGGTTGGAGATTGGTGGAATCCCAAGAGAACTGAAGGTTCCACTTGGAAGAGAGTTCCATTGCTTGGATTGGACAAAGGAGCAAGTTGGACAAAAGAGTTTGTTTATTTATTCATGAGTTGAAGGAAGTGAAATGGAAGGCGGAAGCCAAGGGGATTTGGGTGGGCAAAGAAAGAACGAAAGTCAGAAAGAATTCTCCAGAGAAACAGGGGAAAGACAGATAAAGTTTGAAAATCTTTAGCCATCCTACTGTGGGACTGACGGTGGCTGCATAGTTGTTTTTTCTTGTATAGGTCCAAGTGGTCGGGGCCGAAGTCATGGTGGTTCTCTCTCTGTGCATGAAGTGGCGTAGCTTCCACGGGCAGGGGTGGGGATAGATGCTGCAGGTGGCCACCGTTTGGGTTATGTGGGGGTGGAAAATTGCCCCCCTCCACCTCCCCTTCTGCCCTGCCAGGGCCGGCGGAGACCGCTGCGCCCGCCCCTACCTGGCCCTGGCCGCCCCTGCCTGGCCCCACCACTGGCTAAGGAAAGTGGGGGGCAGGGGGCATGGGGGCCCATAGGGTGGGCAGAAAACTCAGAGTCTGCCCTGGGCTCCATTTTCCCTAACTTCGCCCCTGGTCACCACTAGATCATAATTTCAGAGGATGGCCATGTTGATCTGAAGTAGAACAGCTAGATTGGAGCCCAGTTACACCTTAGAGGCCAACCAGTTTGGAGGGGGGGTAATTTACTTACTTACTTATAACCCTCCCTTTCCCAGTCAAAGTCAGGGCAGGGCAACTTACACACATTTAAAATATAGCAATGTGTTATAAAACTGGTATGCCCCAAAATAGATTGCCAACCTCCAGATATTACCTGAAGATCTCCTGAAATTACTACTGATCTCCAGGTATCAGTTCACCTGGAGAAAATGACTGCAAGGAAGGGTGTGCTCCATTAAGAACATAAGAACAAGCCAGCTGGATCAGACCAGAGTCCATCTAATCCAGCCTCTGCTACTCGCGACTGGCCCACCAGGTGCCTTTGGAGCTCACTCTGCAGGAGGTGAAAGCAATGGCCTTCTGCTGCTGCTTTTCGCTGCTGCTCCCGAGCACCTGGTCTGCTGGAACATGGGAGCAGCAGAACAAGCTCAGCTGGATCAGACCACAGAGTCCATCTAGTCCAGCTCTCTGCTACTCTCATGGTGGCCCACCAGGTGCTCCTTTGGGGGCTCACAGGCAGGGATGGCAGAAAGCAATGGCCTTCGCACGGGTTGCTGCTCCCGAAAGCACCCTGGACTGTTAAAGGCATTCTTACAACCCTCAGATCAAGGAGGATCAAGATTGGTAGCCATAAATCGACTTCTCCTCCATAAATCTGTCCAAGCCCTTTTAAAGCTATCCAGGTTAGTGGCCATCACCACCTCCTGTGGCAGCATATTCCAAACACCAATCACACGTTCAGAGTAGAAGTGCTTCTTTTTATGGAGTCCTAATTCTTCCCCCAGCATTTTCAATGAGGTACCCCTGGTTCTGAAATATTGTGAGAAAGAGAGAAAATTTCTCTCTGTCAACATTTTCTACACCCATGCATAATTTTATAGGACTTCAATCCTATCTGACCCCTCAGACGTCTCCTCTCCAAACTAAAGAGTCCCAAACGCTGCAGCCTCTCCTCATAAGGAAGGTGCTTTATTGCTTCATGCTCTGCTGAGGTACCAACCCTTCCCAAATGCTGCCTGCTCAAAGGTCTGCTCCTTAATTTGCAGGAATTCCCAAACCCAGAGATGGCAACCCTTCCGAAAATCTTGTTGTTTTCTAAGGTGCTGCTGGACTTGAATCTAGCTATACTGTAATTTTCCCATAGGTAAACTTGTTGAGGTGAACTAGGAACGGTGGAAGAATTCGTACACGTCACCCTCAAGCCAAGAATCGCATTAAATTCGGAGCTCTCTTCAAAGAGACAGAATGATGGTGAAAAAGATTTGGTCCCACACATTCATTTGTTCATCAGGAAGATAGCTTGACGTTTATTCTGCTTCTAATTTCATTTCCGCATGGTCCAAATATTCCGAATAGGCAAGCGAAATATCCCAGTTTGTGCAAGTTTTCCGCACAGTTCCCGGTGCTAAAGCAGGCCTGCCCCGGTGTTGCCCCGCAATATTTTCCCTTAGCCCGAGGTTTTCAAAAATCATCCAATTGGTGATTCTTTTCAAATATCCTGGGGTGACCCTGGTGCCATGTAAACACCACAGGAGCAGAAGCCATGTAAACACCACAGGTTTATTTTTGCAGTCCCACTGCCCTTGACCAATCATGAGGTTTGCGGATGCAGGGAGGCACTTGTGGTATAAATACAAAAGACCTGGGCTCGTGTGGAACAAACCGGTCCTAACTTGGCTCCTGGAAAGAAACGGAGACCATGCGGAGGGGGAAATTGGGATAAAATAGACCCAAGTTTAAAAATACCCGTGGTACACAAATATAATTTTGCCGTGCGGAAACGACCAAAGACTCAGGTTTTAACCAGAACTAGCCAAATGATGGGGGGAAAGGAGAGGCAGACATGGGTCTGATAGGAAGCAGGGGGTTAGGCCAAGAAACAGCAGGGCTACAGTTTCCAGCCTCCAGGTAAGACTAAGGTGACCAGATGGTCACCTTTGTGAACCGGGATGGGGGGTAGGTGGCCGCGTTCAGGGCTGTCACAGGGCAGGAAATGGCAAGCCCCAGAAGGCCGTGCTCCTCTGGCTGCAGGACAGTGACGTGGGAGGCTGCCATGACTGCCTTTAAGCTTCCCAGAAGGCAGTCAGCTACTCAAAAATCGGGACAGTGAAATAACTCCGCAGGGGCCAGCTGGGACAAACTGCTTGAAGGCGGGACTGTCCCGCCAAAAGCGGGACGTCTGGTCAGCCTGGGTAAGACTGGAATAAGCTCAGCCTTCCAGTGGGGCTTAGAGAGATTCTGGAACTAAATTAAGATCTCCATACAACAGAGCTCTGTTCCCCTTGAGAAAATGGCTGCTTTGGAAGGTGGAATCTGTGGTCTGTTATCCCACTGATGTCCCCGAATCCCTCATTTCCCAGGCTCCTCCACACAAACCTCCAGGCATTCCCCAATCCAGAGTTGCAAAACCTGAGCCTGCAATTTTCCGGGAATCGCAACAGATGTCCAGACTAAATCTCCCCCCTCCCCCAAACAATCTCTCTTTTAAAATATATATATAATTTTTATTTTCTCACACATAAAACAAATCATACAGAGATTTTAAAAAGCACAACACATTATATCTTGACTTTCAGCTATCTCATCGTTGATTAAAAATTATCTCTAGGTTCATGCATGTATAATTAAGACATTTATTCAATAGTTGTTTCTTAAATGTATTCTAATGGTTACAGTCTACTGTTTCCTTCACATTTCAAACCCTGCCACTATGTTACTATTCAAATAGGTTTTCAAAAGATATTCTGAAAAAGGTTTCCAGTTTTCTAAAAAAAATGTTCTAACTATTGTCTCTTAATAATGTCATCAACTTCAGCATTTCTGAATATTCTGTAACTTTCAGAATCCAGTCCTCTTTTGTTGGTATCTTATTGTCTCTCCGTTTTTGCACAAAGAAAGCGGTTGCTGCAATCGTCGTATATATAAACAAAGTTATATATTGCTTAGGAAAGTCCTCTCCCATAATCCCCAACAGACAACCCATCCACAATCTCAAGGAATTTATCAAGGTCGAGTTGCCTACATACTATGTAGGGGCATTGTGGTCCCAGGTGGAGGTGGCAGTGGTTAAGAGCAGGTGGATTCTAATCCTGGAGAACCAGGGTTTGAGCATTTCCCCACCCTCCAACTGAGAGTGGCTGAAGCTTATCCTGGTGGGCCAGATGTGTTTCCACACTCCTACATTCCTGCTGGGTGACTTTGGTGTAGTCACAGTTCTTTGGAACTCTCTCAACCCCACCTACCTCACAAGGTGTCTGTTGTGGGGAGAGGAAGGGAAAGGAACTTGTAAGCCACCCTGAGTCTCCTTACAGGAGAGGAAGGTGGGGTATAAATCCAAACGTGTGATTGGTGTTTGGAATATGCTGCCACGGGAGGTGGTGATGGCCACTCACCTGGATAGCTTTAAAGGGGGCTTGGACAGATTTATGGAGAAGTCGATCTATGGCTACCAATCTTGATCCTCCTTGATCTCAGATTGCAAATGCTTTAGCAGACCAGGTGCTCGGGAGCAACAGCAGCAGAAGGCCATTGCTTTCACCTCCTGCACGTGAGCTCCCAAAGGCACCTGGTGGGCCACTGCGAGTAGCAGAGAGCTGGACTAGATGGACTCTGGTCTGATCCAGCAGGCTAGTTCTTATGTTCTTATGTTCTTAGGGCTCCCCAAGACTCCACTCGCTGCCAGGGTCTATTGATTCACTACACATCTTCCCGCCCCGCCCCGCCCCGCCCCGCCCCGCCCCGCCCCGCCCCACTGCAGATTTGCTCTGCCAGAGACTCCTGTGTCTGACAACATCTGGCCAGGCTAACCTCCACCAGTTCCTCTGCCTGCCCACTCTCCATGTCCATTCTTAAAGTGGTCTTGTGTGTGGTATAGCCCCGCTCCCCCCCTTCAGCTGGTTGAACCCTGCGCCTTGCCTCGTGTTTTGACAGGTTTTGTGAGTTTCGACAATCCGGCGAGCGCTCAAGCCGCAATCCAGGCTATGAACGGCTTCCAGATTGGCATGAAGAGGCTGAAAGTGCAGCTGAAAAGGCCGAAGGATGCTAACCGCCCCTACTGAAGCATGGTGGGAAACTCTGGATAAGCAAGGTCTAGCACAGGTAACTGCTCGACGGAGGGGCCAGGGACCATCCCCTATTGTCCAGTAGCGTCTCTTGTGTTGTGGATCCTAACCGTTCGGTCTCTCAGGTTTGCTAACGCCTTCCTTCTCCTCCAGAACCATAGTGGAAGCATGTCCATGCAACAGGATCTGGTCCTGTGAGCCTGACGCCTGGGGATGGGATGGGATGGGGGACTTCCGATAGGTCAGGTGATCTCGCGTTCACCGGACCGTCCATTCTGTCATGCTCCTTCCCCTACCTGAACAGAGTGGATGGTTCAAAGACATGAGATCGGCTTACCTTTTGGGGGGGCTATTTCTCAGGGACGGGTTTAAAAAGAGTAGACAGAACTTGGACGGGATACGTCGCTTTCGTCATCATGGGACATCTACAAATCCCTGTGGTTACGCAGAAACCTATCTGGGGGGTTCTCACAGCGAAGTCACCATTGAATTGCGAATGTCGTGGTCAGGGGTTGCGTAGAGCCATGCCAGTTACTCTGTGGTTTTAGCAAAGAAGTAGGAGCGGTGCTGTTTATCATTCTCTTCAGTTCTATGTATTGTCGAAGGCTTTCACGGCCGGAATCACTGGGGTGCTGTGTGGTTTCCGGGCTGTATGGCCGTGTTCTAGCAGCATTCTCTCCTGATGTTTCGCCTGCATCTGTGGCTGGCATCTTCAGAGGATCTGATGGCTCATCTCCATCAGATCCTCTGAAGATGCCAGCCACAGATGCAGGCGAAACGTCAGGAGAGAATGCTGCTAGAACACGGCCATACAGCTCGGAAACCACACAGCACCCCTCTCCAGTTCTGTTTGACAAGCTTGTGGGAACATTTCTGGTTTCTTGTCTGGAGCAGTCTCTATGGTGTGATGTCTTCACGCCAGGGTAATGGAGGGGGATGCTGGACTGAGAACACAACAGACGGGGGGAAAAATTCTTCAGGGCCAGTAGCTACGAGGGTATGGAGCTCTTGATCTGAATCCCCATCCTGTGGGGCGGGGGTCCCCAGCGTGGTGCCATTGACACTTTTCCTGGTACCTATCACGTGTTGTGGGTGGGTCCAGGAGGGTCTTTCCCCCCGGCAAGCCTTCAGATCAGGGGTGTACCTTCTAAAGAACCCCAACCCCTAAGCTTTGAGCTGTGTGCCCCTCAGCTCCACATGGAGCTGGGGGGCTGCACACAGATCAAGGCTGGGTTTGGCGGGTCTAGCTTTAAACCGCAGACTCCACTCTGAAGCCTGAAGTTTAAAGCTGGACCCAGACGGGCTGAGTCCTGCATGCTCTGTCTCGGCTGGGTCCAGCTTTGTACTGCTGGTTCCACCTACAGAGCTCCCCCTACAAATTCATCTGGACTTTGGAGATGGGATCAGCAGAGTAAAGCTAGACCTGGCCAAGCCCAGCCCTGAAGTACGTGCTTCCCAACTATCCACATGGAGTTCTGGGCAAGGCATAGTTCAGTGGTGTGGAACAGTGCTTGGGGGCACTCTGGGCTGCTTGGTGCCCCCTCGAGTAGCGCCCGGGGCACATGCCCTAGCTTGCCCCACCTCGTTACGCCCTTGCTTCTGATTCTCCACCGGAGATTTGATTGGCTGCGCAGATTTTTGAAAAGGATCCGCACAGCACAAGGATTGTCACTGTGTGGCTAAAGGGACACTGTGGCCCCCGCATTGGTCGTCATCTAACCCTGCCTCCCATTCGGGTTGCTGTTTTCTCGGTGGCAGTAGCCACTTTCTGGCTGGCAAGCCCCTTTTGTGGCCAAGCGTCCACGCACAATCGCAGGTCAGGTCAAACCTTCAAAGGGGCCTTCAGGCTGTTGGGAACCACTGCTCTTGGGAGCCACAAGCCATCTGTTAAAGGCACCAATCATTATCGCAAGGTTCATCTCACCCACTGGGGACAATTACATCAATCTCACCTCAAAAAGTGGGTTGCCAGAGAGAGAAAACGAAGGCAAAAAAGGACATATGCCCGAGTTATAGTGGTGTCAATGCCCATTTTTGAGTTAAGCTACTGTAAGAAACCATCTTGAATTTATGCTGCACTTCGCCTCATTCACTCTCCCCAAACCCCAACCAATCTCATTTCCAAGAAAGGGATTAGAGGCCCAGTCCATCAGTCCGAAAGCAATGGCGATAAAGCTTCCCCCGAAGTTTAGGCAAGTTGTGCCTACGTTGAGCCCCTGGCAACACCGCGATAAGAGTGTTATGATACGACCCGTAGCCAAGACCGGCTGATCTTGAGCAGTGACAGAGGATGGAACCGGGGAGAAACTTTCAGGGCTGAGTTCCGACAACTGAGTTTTCAAGCAGCCACAAAACGTGACCTGCTTATCTGCCCTTCCGCGTGCCTCGGCCTTTCTACGAAAGATTTGTCTGGGCCGAGCGATCCAGGATTTTGTAGCTTCCGTGCATTTGGCCGACACAGTGATAGTTCCAATTGTCCTACAACAGGACGCTTTAGATGTGAGTTCATTGATGCCTACTCTGGTGTTTTTTTAAAAAAGCTTGCAATGGACACAGGAGCCGCACGTCTCCCTGGTAGCAAAAGGAGACGTGGTTTTCCTTGAATGAAAACTGGCGGAGACATTGCAAATCATCTGTGCTTGCCAGAGTAGCAGCTTGTGGAAGGCGGGAGGCACAGGTGATTGTCGCTTCTCCGGAGCCAGTCTTTATGTTTCAGCGGCATGACTCAGGAGTTGCCGAGCATTATTTTACCGTAGACAATCACGCTCGGCAATCTTCTCTCTTCCATCACCCCTGCACGGGAGGATACAGGAATTTCTCTGGGGATGGAGCTAGCCATAGTCAATAGCTGAGAAGGGGAAGGAGAGGGAGAGGGAAATGGCCCATCATCTGGTTATGGCCCATCCACCCTGGGGGAAGGGGGAGGAGAGGGGGGCCTTTCCCCCTCCCTCCCCCAACCCCCAGGGTGGGTGGGCCTTGGCCAAATAATGGGCCCCCTCCCCGTCCTTCCCCAAGTGTGGGTGGGCCATGACCAGGACAGCTTGCCTGCTTTTCACCATGTTAAGACCAAAGTCTGACTAAGACGAAAGCTTGACGGAATGGACTGGAAGTCCCTGGGGAGTTCAGGTTGCGGATCACTCCACAGTGGTTGCACAGACTCCCGTCCAGAGCTACCCACTAAACCCATGCCTTTTACAGAGCATCTGCGCACTTTCTTTTGAAGGGGCTGAAGAGCCTCCTTTACCTAAAACACACACACATAGGAGTGTGTTTATTTGGCAGACTGCATCAGAATCCTCACAGAAAGGACTGAAGGAAGGAAGCAAGGAAGCAAGGGAGCAAGGAAGGAAGAAAGAAGGAAGGAAGGAAGCAAGGAAGCAAGGAAGGGAGCAAGGAAGCAAGGAAGCAAGCAAGGAAGGGAGGGAGGGAGGGACAGAGGAGAGAGGGAGCAAGGAATCAAGGGAGCAAGGAAGCAAGGGAGCAAGGAAGCAAGGAAGAAGGAAGGAAGGAAGGAAGGAAGGAAGGAAGGAAGGAAGGAAGGAAGGAAGGAAGGAAGGAAGGAAGGAAGGAAGGAAGGAAGGAAGGAAGGAAGGAAGGAAGGAAGGAAGGAAGGAAGGAAGGAAGGAAGGAAGGAAGGAAGGAAGGAAGGATGGAAGGAAGGAAGGAAGGAAGGAAGGAAGGAAGGAAGGAAGGAAGGAAGGAAGGAAGGAAGGAAGGAAGGAAGGAAGGAAGGAAGGAAGGAAGGAAGGAAGGAAGGAAGGAAGGAAAGTCCACTCAATTCTGAGTGCCTTTTCATCCTTTGGATCAAATTCTCCTTATAGAACACAAATTGTTTTAGTCTACAGTGATTTCAAATCATGTTTTCCTTGCTAACGCTCTCCAAGTTGCTTTCAGCCATTGAACAGATCACTGAGATGTAGCAGATAAGGTCACAAGCTTCAGCAAACAAACCCCCCAAAGGATTTTTTTTCCCCGCCTAGCAAAATCGCTTCCAAAATGGCCGCCCTCCTGTTCTCTCTTTTGTTTCTAATTGCAGAAACGGAGCTGGGAAGGAGCGAGGGGGTGCGGGGGTGGGCCCGCATGAGTGATGAGAGGCTCATTGGAGGCAAATCTGCCAAAATCAATATATTCCATTTCAAATCCCCCCTCAAGAGGAGGCGGCAAGGATTATTAGGCGGTTCAGTACATCTGTCAGATCGTAGAGGCCCAAAATAAGGATGGAGGGGGACATGCCCCAAGCAAGTTACTCCCTAACCCTTTAGGGCGAGCCCTCCCCAAAGCCCAAACACATAGCCAGAAGTCCATGCATTGCCTTAATGTATGAAAGGAGACAATGGGTCTTGTGTTAAAATATAAAGAGAACTGATGCTTTGAAGACTGGCTCTGCAAAAATAAAAGAACAGAGAAACGCTGTAAATGAACAGGAGAGGGGGATCAGTGTGAGCTCAGAAAAGGGTCCCCAGGCGGAATTTCAGGGAAGCAGAGAAGCAGGGGAAACATCATCCACAGATCGCACAGCCCCTGAGAATCGTTTTAAATTCCAGCCGGAGAATCGTTTTAAAAGGGGATTGATTTAAAATGTTTTGAGGCCGGAAATAAAACGTTTGGGGGTAAAAATAAGGCGGAACTCCACGGAGGAAGCATTTTTTTTCCTGCCTCAAACCATTTTAAAAGGTTTGTGCAGAAAGGGCTAGATTTTGTTGTCACGGCTATAGGGAATTTTCCTATCAATACCCCAACTTCCCCCATTGCATGCAGAGGGCTGATTCCAGAGGCGTAGCAAGGGGGGAAAGCACCCAGTGCACTGGCACGTCCTCTGCCCCCGCCTGGGAATGCCCCATCATGTCCCTGGAATGCCCCCGGAACGCCCTTGCCACACCCCTACAGGGGTGCACGCCTGGTGCGTTGCGCACCCCCCGGTCCCCTTGTAGCTACGCCTCTGGCTGATTCCTTACACATAAAGCTACCAACTGCAGCTCAAGAACTTCTTGATGATTTGGGGGAGAACATCTGAGCAGGGTAGAATTTGGGGAGGCGATGAAGCTCAGCAGGGATGCCATGTGATAGAGTCAACCCTCCCATGACAAATGCCCATATTTTGGAAAGTGGTTTCCAGTGAGAGACTGCCCTGAAATAGTTAAGTCCTGCCCAGTCCTGATTGGCTGGAGGAAATTGCCTGGGAGAAGAAAAGGAGGCAGCTGGAGTGCTGGGGTGTTCTTTTGGGACTCTTTAGTTTGGAGAGGAGGCGTCTGAGGGGGGATATGATTGAAGTCTATGAAATTATGCATGGGGTAGAAAATGTGGACAGAGAGACATTTTTCTCTCTTTCTCACAATACTAGAACCAGGGGGCATTCATTGAAAATGCTGGGGGGAAGAATTAGGACTAATAAAAGGAACCACTTCTTCACGCAATGTGTGATTGGTGTGATCGACTTCTCCTCCATCAATATGTCCAAGCCCCTTTTAAAGCTATCCAGGTTAGGGGCCATCACCACCTCCTGTAGGAGCACAACTGTTTTTTCTTACACTAGATCACATGAGATCCTGATATCCAGAGAGAAGGACTATTTAAAGAAGAGCCATTCAAGTGAAATTTGAAATTCAGTTTGGAAACTATCTAATGTAAGACAAAACAGTTGTGCTCCTAGAGGAGTAAGGAAAAAGAATACTTTGTACAACAATTATTGGCTTGACAAAGGACTGCCAAAATAAAAACCTAATCTAGAGGTTTTATAGCCATACCTGACGGTGTACTGAAGAGCAGCAGTGGCGTAGGAGGTTAAGAGCTCGTGTATCTAATCTGGAGGAACCGGGTTTGATTCCCAGCTCTGCCGCCTGAGCTGTGGAGGCTTATCTGGGGAATTCAGATTAGCCTGTACACTCCCACACACGCCAGCTGGGCGACCTTGGGCTAGTCACAGTTCTGCTGATCTCTCTCAGCCCCACCTACCTCACAGGGTGTTTGTTGTGAGGGGGAAGGGCAAGGAGATTGTCAGCCCCTTTGAGTCTCCTGCAGGAGAGAAAGGGGGGATATAAATCCAAACTCTTCTTCTTCTTCTTCTTACAAAAAAATTTTCTTGTATATTTATGATTGTAAGATAATGTTGAAATGATACTCACCTAGTGAGTTGGAGTACGCATGGGTGTAATATTTGTGACAGTATCCACTCCAGAGTAGCCAGCTCTGGGTTGGGGAATACGTGGGAGATTTGGGGGTGGAGCCTGAAGAGGCTGAGGTTTGGGGAGGGGAGGAGAGAGACTTCGGGGGGGATAGAATGCTTCCAAAGCAGCCTGGCGTTCTGTTGTAATAGCAGGAAATCTCCAGCCACTGCCTGGAGGTTGGCAGCCCCACCCTACTCCCCAAATCCCCAGCTGCGGATGCAAAAGAAACGAGTTCTGAAAATCTGCAAGGGAGAGGGAACCTCGCCTTCTGTTTTTCCCCCCTCGCCCAATTAGCTTACTCATTTTTAACAACACTTTTCCCTTTCCTTCCCCCCCCCCCCCCGCTTCGCACCTCGTTTTTATTTCTAGTCTGACAGTATCCTTTTAAATTACCAATCGCTTTATTATTGCAAAACACAGAGTTCTGTTCCGTGAACGGCAATTTCGGTTTCTAATGGATGCGAAATCCCATTTGCTAATTATCGTGGTTATGCAAAGATTGGCACACAATAGTGGGCATTGATGGGAAACTGGAATAATTAATTACTGCGTCCGCTTAGAAATACAATCAGCAATTACCACGCCGAGGCAAAACTCCATTCAGCAATATTTGCTGCTCGTTCATAAGGGGGGTTTTCACGTCCCCCCCCCTTTTGAAATGCAGGGCGGCTATTTGGCTGCATTGCTGCGCTGGCACCTTAAGGAGCCAGTGGAAGTTGGGGAAAGGGTTTGGTTTGCTTGCTCAACGGGAGCTGGAACGGAGGGCCGCCAACCTGTTGCCACCACCTTTTCTAAACTAGTAAGGAAGAGCGGTGAACTCTAATCTGGAGAACCGGGTTCAATTTCCCACTCCTCCACATGAACAGTGGGCTCTAATCTGGTGAGCCGGATTTGTTTCCCTGTTCCTCCACCTGAAGCCTGCCGGGTGACCTTGGGCCAGTTACAGTTCTCTCGGAACTCTCCCAGTCCCCCCTGCCTCACACGTTGCCTGTTGTGGGGAGAGGAAGGGAAAGGAGCTTCCTTACAGGAGAGAAAGGTGGGGTATAAATCCAAACTCTTCTACGCAGTGGCGTAGTGGCTAAGAGCAGGTGCACTCTGATCTGGAGGAACCGGGTTTGATTCCCAGCTTTACCGCTTGAGCTGTGGAGGCTTATCTGGAAAATTCAGATTAGCCTGTGCACTCCAACACACGCCAGCTGGGTGACCTTGGGCTAGTCACAGCTTCTCGGAGCTCTCTCAGCCCCCCCCCCCACCTCACAGGGTGTTTGTTGTGAGTGGGGAAGGGAAAGGAGATTGTAAGCCACTTTGAGTCTCCTATAGGAGAGAAAGGGGGGATATAAATCCAAACTCCTCCTACTCCTACTCCTACTCCTACTCCTACTACTCTTCTTCTTCTTCTTCTTCTTCTTCTTCTTCTTCTTCTTCTTCTTCTCCCCCCAGAGAGCAATAGATGAAATTACTGCTGTCGTGGGGGGGAAATGTGGGTCTCACATTTCTCGGGGTATGATAAGCCATTTGCCTCTGTGCCTCACACACCACAAAGTATGCGCAGCTATCCCTTCATGAAGATATGCCCGTCAGTCCCATTTCTCGGCCACAATCAGGGCTGGCGTCAGCATGTGCCACTACGAGTAGCAGAGAGCTGGACTAGATGGACTCTGGTCTGATCCAGTTGGCTTGTACTTATATTCTTAGCAGACCAGGTGCTCAGGAGCAGGAGCAGCAGCAGAAGGCCATTGCTTTCACCCCCTGCAGGTGAGCTCCCAAAGGCACCTGGGGGGCCACTGCAAGTAGCAGAGAGCTGGACTAGATGGACTCTGGTCTGATCCAGCTGGCTTGTTCTTATGTTCTTATGTGCTGAGCTGAGGCAACTGCCAAGGCCCAGAGTTTCGGGTCAGGTCCGCTGCTGTCGACCCCCCTCCCTACAATTGCTTGCTTGCTGTTGTTGCTGGGAAAGGGCTGCGGGTGGTCAGGAGCCGGTGAACATGGGCAGTGGCTGGGTTTCAGGTGGACTGGGTAGGACATATGGCAAGTGGAGTAGCATGAGGGCAATGGAAGGCATAAGGAGGAGGAGAAGAAGAGTTTGGATTTATATCCCCCCTTTCTCTCCTGCAGGAGACTCAAAGGGGCTGACAATCTCCCTGCCCTTCCCCCCTCACAACAAACACCCTGTGAGGTGGGTGGGGCTGAGAGAGCTCCGAGAAGCTGTGACTAGCCCAAGGTCACCCAGCTGGCGTGTGTGGGAGCGCACAGGCTAATCTGAATTCCCCCAGATAAGCCTCCACAGCTCAGGCGGCAGAGCTGGGAATCAAACCCGGTTCCTCCAGATTAGATACACGAGCTCTTAACCTCCTACGCCACTGCTGCTCCTAAGCAGGGGACCTGACTTTGGAGGGGAAAGAGGTGCTACAGATGCTCTGTCCAGGGCCCAGTGAAACCTGAACCCAGGTCCTGGTGCCTGAGATCAAAATGTCAAACGCAACCGACCGAAGCTTACTGTATCGCTGACAGAGGATATCCATACCTTGTACACTCCAACATTAGACTACTGCAACACATTCAACATAGGGCTGCCCTTGAAGAGTTCTTTGGAAACTTTAACTGGTTTAAGACTGGTTAACTGATTCCGCACAGCATAAATATAAGGCTTTTTGGATGCTATAAAGATTTTGGAACACCTCTCCAGGGACACGTGCCTGGCCCCCTTAGTTCCAACCTTTAGGAGGTAGCTGAAGACAATTGTTTTTAGAACGGCACTTGACTAATTTAGTTTTTGGTTCTGGCGGGTTTTCCGGGCTGTGTGGCCGTGGTCTGGTGGATCTTGTTCCTACCATTTTGCCTGCATCTGTGGCTGGCATCTTCAGAGGTGTCTCACAGAGGGAAGTCTGTTACACATTGTGTTCAGAACGTTAGGAACAAGATCCACCAGACCACGGCCACACAGCCCAGAAAACTAACCAAAACCAGTTGAATCCTGCCGTGAAAGCCTTCGACAATAAATTTAGTTTTTATTTCTTCACAGTTCTCATTAGAGATCTGAAATTGTGGTCTTTTGTGTGTGTTTTTATAATCAAGGTTTGATTTATATTGTAAGCTGCCTTGAGTTTATCAAGGTAGAAAGGTGGCTAATAAATGTTTGAATGAATGAATGAATGAATGAATGAATGAATGAATGAATGAATGAAATATCTTTCTAGTACTTTGCTTCAAACTTCACATCTCCCTTGCCTTAGCAGCAACCTAATCTCTGACCCCCTCCACTTACCTTAAGCCCCGCGCTACTCTCCCCACTTACCTTAAGCCCCGCGCTACTCTCCTAAAGTAGTGCGGGTCCAGCTGCACTCCCCACTAAAGGGGCCGCGAGAACACAGCCGCCCCGACGCTGCCTCTCTTGCACCCCCTCAGCACGCGTAATTCCTGGTGCCTTTTCAAATGGCGCCTTTTGATGACCCCGCGCAGAGCGGGAGCAAAGGAGGCAGAGTGCGGGGTCGTGGGGAAGCCGAGGCGCGCGCCAGGAATTGCAGGCGCTGTGAATTGCACGCAGCAACCCTCCGACAAGGGTAAGTGGGGAAAGGGCCAAAGTTCCAAGGGATAAAAAATTCCAGTCTGATGAGAGTATATCAATTTTCACAAATACTGCTTATTGCTGCAATTCTTTAGCCTCCTTCTCTCCATTCTGGACCACAGCAAAACCCTGCAATGAACAGGAGCAGTTTAGGAAACTGTATTTTTCTACCTTCGGCTTTCAAGGCTGTCGCCTTAAAAACCCTGTCTTATTGTGATTGAAAGTTACGTCTTTGAAGTCTTTGCAATGAAACAGAACGAGGCGGCTGTTGGTGCTTAAACTGTAGTTTGTACGGGAAGCGAGATCTGCAACGTCCACGAAATTCGCTCTTTGGGGCTGGGGGGGAACACTGCCACGGGGAACCAGTCGGAATCATAATAAGCAAGTCGCTGAGTTTTCCATCAAAGTGAGCACCTTAAATTGATTCCCGTACCGTTCTGGAAAGCGTGCACGAACCATGCCATTCCTCCTTTGTCACCGTTATTTCCAATGATATAGCAGATGCAATAATTGCATGGGTTAATAATTCATGATGCGCCACAACTCCGGCCAGATCCGAGCGAACATCACAGCTTCGGCCTCGCAACTATTGGGCTGTGATACAAAGAGGTTAAGACATGCGTCATGGAAGAAGATAATCTTTCACCCCCTAACCTGAGCTGACCACTAGGCAGTACTTTAATACATTAGAGATTAAGCTTTTTTCAATTTGCCGGGGGGGGGGGGTTGTGGTTTTAAGAGGTCTGTGCGTTCCATTTGATGCGAGAGATACATTTGATAGACTTCTGGTTGTTTGTGTTTTTAGCGAAATCCTGCCATCTGACATCAATTCCATTTTAAATCTCCATACCTGTTTGGCATTTCACTGGGGAGTAGAATATCTTTCCTTTTCCTCCAGCTCATTTGTCATTAACATCCAGTTTGATTAAAAGCCAGATTCGAGTCCAGTAGCATCTTGGAGACTAACAAGATATTCGGCATAGGTGGTTTTTCGGCATAGATGGTTTCGGCATAGATGGTTTTATCTGATGGAGGGCGCTTGGACTCTTGGAAGCTTATACCTCAAAAATTGTTTTGGTCTGCAAAGCACTACAGTGCTTGAATGTAGCTGTTTCTCTGCAGATCAACACAGCTACTGTCTGAAATTACCCTGATCAAGGGATCTAGAGAACCCGAAAATTTCGCACAGGATGACATCTTATTTGAGTTGGCTTTTCCAATTATCAGGGGGAGCTGTGGTTTTTAAAAAGGATTTTCAAAATCCTGATGCGGTCATAACAGATAATACCCAAGCAGCATTGGCAGGAGGCCACAACCGACCAGGTGTCACTGATCTAGCCTTTCGTTTGGGTTCTGCTTGGGGAATCGGTGAGTCACCTTTTCGCCAACTCTCTTCTGACTCATTCGCTGAAAAACGTCAGCGTGGAAGCTGATGCATCAGTAAATGGGTAGATGAGACTTCTGCTACTCTGCCTAACCAGTTGGAGAAGGTGGCCACATTGGTCTGCATCAGAACAACTAGATTCCAGTCTAGGAGAACCTCAAGGACCACGAGATGTTAAGGATTGAGGAAGGGAGCTTCGACTCTTGAAAGTTTATACCCCCCCCCAAAAAAAATCTTGTTGCTTACTCTTGATATGGAACACTTCATCTCTGAGAGCAGCAGTGGCGTAGGAGGTAAAGAGCTCGTGTATCTAATCTGGAGGAACCGGGTTTGATTCCCCGCTCTGCCGCCTGAGCTGTGGAGGCTTATCTGGGGAATTCAGATTAGCCTGTACGCTCCCACACACGCCAGCTGGGTGACCTTGGGCTAGTCACAGCTTCTCGGAGCTCTCTCAGCCCCACCCACCTCACAGGGGAAGGGCAAGGAGATTGTCAGCCCCTTTGAGTCTCCTGCAGGAGAGAAAGGGGGGATATAAATCCAAACTCCTCCTCCTCCTCCTCCTCCTCCTCCTCCTCCTCCTCTTCTTCTTCTTCTCTTCTTCTTCTTCTTCTTCTTCAAGATGAAGGCTGCTGGATTTGAGTTCAGGGTATAGCAGGGACCCCTGAGAAACTCATAGGTTATGGGAGATTGAGTGGGATGAAGTTCTGAAGACAACTGAACTCTGGGGTCAAGGTTCAGTTATATTTAGGATGATTTTGTCTTGAGACAACGCAAGTATCCTTGTGGCTCCCTGACACCTTTCTAAAAGAGCCCCTTCCTCACCCAAGCCACTGTTTATATTTGAATCACCAACTACCTGTGTCCATGAGAACAGGTGATATGAGTTTATAACCAAGTGTGAGGATGCAGTGAAGTATTCATCCGGACCGATGAAATACAGATGAAGGGAGAACGACAAGTCAGCAGCGTGACGCGGCAGCCAAGGAAGCCAATGCGATTTTCGGCTGGATCAATAGGAGTACAGTGTCAAGGTCGAGGGATGTAATTGTACCTCTCTATTCTGCATTGGTTAGACCTCACCTGGAATATTGTGTACAGTTCTGGGCAACCCAATTCCAGAAGGATATTGACAAGCTGGAACAGGTCACCAAAATGATAAAAGGTCTGGAATCGATTGTCTACAAGGAGAGACTTAGGGAGTTCGGTATGTTTTGTTTGGTGAAGAGAAGGTTAAGAGGTGACATGTTTAGACATTTGAAGGGATGTCATGTTGGTGAGGGAGCAGTGAGGGCTAATGGGCGGTGGAATGCACTACCTCAGAGTGTGGTGGGGTCTCCTTCTTTGGAAGTTTTTCAAAAGAGGCTGGATGGCCGTCTGTCAGGAGTGCTTTGATTGTGTGTTCCTGTATTGCAGTGGGTTGGACTTGATGGCCGTTGGGGTGTCTTCCAACTCTATGATTCTATGACAATGTCTGTTTAACAGAAAACAACAAGGGTTTCAGCAGAGTAAATGTTACATGTGGAATGCTTTTATTTACAAGAACAAAAGAGAGCTTGATTTGAGTCCAGTAACATCTTAGACACCAACCAGATGTTCAGGGTTATGGGCTTTAAAGGGTCAAATCTCCCTCCATCAGATACTTGACAACGGAAGCTTTGAGCTTCAAGAACTTATGCCCCCCAGATCTCATTGGTCTTGGAGATATTTCTGGGCTCGAATCTATCACCATAGCCAGTTTTATTTGGATTCATGCAGTAAAATAGCAAGCCTTTATTGGCATAGACAACAGTACAACAATAATAAAAAATGGATTAAAAAGCATATACAATACAGGAATTAAATGTTAGGTCGAAGGAAATCTACTGGCGTTTAGTAATTTCTAGGAGAAAGTCTGCCACTCTCATACAGAGAGAAGGATCAGGGTTGTCCAACAAGTAGCGTAATCTAATTAAATCGGGGAGATTGGATTCATGCAGTATATTGAGAGTCAACGTGGTGTAGTGGTTAAGAGCAGGTGGATTCTAATCTGGAGAACCAGGTTTGATTCCCCACTTTCCCACCTGAGCAGCAGAGGCTTATCTGGTGAACCAGATGTGTTTCCGCACTCCTACATTCCTGCTTGGTGACCTTGGGCCAGTCACAGTTCTCTCAGAACTCTCTCAGCCCCACCTGCCTCACAAGGTGTCTGCTGTTGGGTATGGGACAGAAGGAGTTTGTGAGCTGGCTTGAGAACTCCTTACAGGAGAGAAAGACAGGATGTAAAATCCAACCTTTTTCTTCTCCTGTTTGTGTTTCTCAGTTTTTCACAGTTTGGAACTGAAATCACGCAAGGTCACAAAGTAGGAATGAAACCGACGGGCAATGCACGTTCCTGAACCAGAGGAGCCGATGTGTTTTATCCTTGGTCTCAGAAATTGGACAAATTGGATGAAACTGAATTTGCTCTGACGATTCCATTTTGTACCTGGGGGATCAACAGGAAATGGTAATAAGGCTGCCCTTCCAGTCCCAGATGCGGATGGCACCAGGATGGGCTTTTAATGAGCCCAACCTGATTATCGGCACGGCCGGAGGCGAGGCTGCCCCGTTTCTGTTTGCGTTCCGTGGAGTGGCAGAGATCTGTTCTCAATCAGAATAATCCAATTTAAAGGCATGATTCATATTAGCGAACACATCTGTCTGAGGCCGGAGCAGAACCCTGGTGTTAGTTTAATAAATGACGTTCATTAAACTCAGCTGAAAATATAATCTGGAGAGACTGATGGAGTGAACAGAGCAAAGAATAAGCAAAAAAAGTGCTGGCAATTATCAGCCGTCATTTGTTCTGCCAGCATGGCAGAACCAGGGCTTGTTTGCTGAAATCTTAATTTCGTTTGGCTGAGGTGGAATCCATCAAAAAAAGAGCCCCGCGCTGCAGACAATGCCCTCGTTTCTCAAAATCGGTCGGCGAAAAGTTAGCCATTTTTCTTGATCTGTCGCGTGTCGGAACCGAAAGCGTCGGGTTAGGGTGGAGAGAGAGGGGCTTCTGGAGAAAGGAGCGAATTAGATCAGTGCGCAGCTCTCCAAGATGGCCGGCCAGCCTCCCACGGTATGTGCCGGGTCAGTATTAATGGATAATGGGTAAAGGAGCAGCAGTGGCGTAGGAGGTTAAGAGCTCGTGTATCTAATCTGGAGGAACCGGGTTTGATTCTCCGCTCTGCCACCTGAGCTGTGGAGGCTTATCTGGGGAAATCAGATTAGCTTGTTCATCTATGAATACATGAAAGCCATCTACGGAAGTTTGAAAGGCATCAGACATTGGTATCCTTCAGTGGCGTAGTGGCTAAGAGCAGTGGCTAAGAGCAGGTGCACTCTGATCTGGAAGGACCGGGTTTGATTCCCAGCTCTGCCACTTGATCTATGGAGGCTTATCTGAGGAATTCAGATTAGCCTGCACACGCCCACACACGCCAGCTGGGTGACTTTGGGCTAGTCACAGCTTCTCGGAGCTCTCTCAGCCCCACCTACCTCACAGGGTGTTTGTTGTGAGGGGGGAAGGGCAAGGAGATTGTAAGCCCCTTTGAGTCTCCTACAGGAGAGAAAGGGGGGATATAAATCCAAACTCTTCTTCTTCTTCTTCTCTTCTAATTGCTCCTGCAGCGGAGTCCATTTGCATTAGCAATTCTGCAACTTTCAGGTAACCTTTTTCTGATCAAGAGGGGAACCGGGAATCGACACTGTTCCAAGCCAATGAAACCCCCTCTGCGGGCTGAGTTCAGATCCCTCCCCCAATCCCATGTTTCTTTTCTTTTCTTTTTTTAAAAAAGGGAATTGTTATCAAGCAGCTTTTGCAGTTTTCTTCCCCAAAACATCCCCTACCGAGGACATTTTTTGGCACTGCTGCGGTTTGGAAAGGCATGTTGCCCAAAGACAGAGACGTATCTAGGGAAAATGTAGACTGTTGCACAATCTCAGGCTCATTCCGCACATGCAGAATAACGCACTTTCAAACTGCTTTCAGTGCTCTTTGAAGCTGTGCGGAATGGCAAAATCCACTTGCAAACAGTTGTGAAAGCGGTTTGAAAACGCATTATTTTGCATGTGCGGAAGGGGCCTCAGTTTTTCGCCCTCCTCCCTCCCTGTATGAGCGGCCGCCCTCCCCCACCACAACCAAACAAACATTTTTTGCACCGGGTCTTGAATTCAGTGTATAGACCCGTGGGGGAGGAGGAGAGGTGTGGGATGATTTTCTGCCCCCCCCCCACGTGACTAAATGGTTGCAGCTCAGTGACATTTGAGCCCCATGTGTCCCCCTGGGTGGTACGCCCCTGCCCAAAGATGTGAGACACAGGAAATGAGAGGGGATGCACTTCTCCCCAAAGTCAAAAGTGACTCGCCAGTATGAGGATCTGATGAAGTTGCTGGGCTGCAGATGCAGGAAGAGAAAAGCAAAGATTTATTTGCTCAGTGGGCGACTAAAACGGGGGAGATCACAGCCAGAAGGTGTGGTAGTGAAGGCCACAGACATAGATGGCTTTAATGGCAGGTTAGACCAGAGGTGGGATCCAGCAGGTTCTCACAGGTTCCTGAGAGTAGGTTACTAATTATTTGTGTGTGCCGAGAAGGGGGTTACTAATTGGTGGTTTTGCCACGTGATTTTTGCCTTAGTTACGCCCCTCCTCTCAGCAGTAGCGCGCAGAACTTGAAGCAGTCTAGCAGGAGGTGCACCGGTGTGCAGGGCAGCCTGCGCCTGCGTGCATTCGTTTCCCACCCAAGGACCGGCGCAGCGGCTGCGTCCTTGCCACAGCCCCGCCCAGGAATGCCCCGCCCCCGGAATGCCCGACCATGCCCCCGTTGTGCCCCGCCCAGCCCCATTGGCGCTACGCCACAGTTTGAATCCCACCACCATGGGAACCTGTTATTAAAAGTTTTGGATCCCACCACTGGATTAGACCAAAACATGAAGGAGAGGTCTCTTTTGTTTATTTATTTATACATTTATTCTATGTGTCAGTTGCCCTTCCCCTTATGGGCTCATGATAGCTTCCAACAAGAAACAACAATAAAAATCCATATAACGGCCCTTTCCACAGAAGTCAGTGAAAATGTCTGCAAAACCTTTGCAAAACGTTTTCCATCCGCCCTGTCTGTCTGCGCTCACCCACTTGAAATGATTCCTGGCTGCCATTTTGTGCTCGTTTGTTTTTTTAGGGAAAAAGTTATTATGGATCCAAGGCTTTGATGCTTCAAAGCCTCGTGCAGCAATTCTTCATAGATTGTGCGCTTTGAAGAGATCATCCACCGCCCCCACAATTTTGTATCCCAAAAGGCCATTGGGTGTCTGTTGTGGGGAGAGGAAGGGAAAGGAGATTGTAAGCTACCTTGACTCTCCTTACAGGAAAGACAGGCGGGGCGTAAATTCAAACTCTTCCTCTTCTTGGAATGCATGGGGTAGAAAATGTTGACAGAGAGACATTTTTCTCTCTTTCTCACAATTCTAGAACCAGGGGGCAACCATTGAAAATGCTGGGGGGAAGGATTAGGACTAATAAAAGGAAACACTTCTTCACGCAACGTGGGATTGGTGTTTGGAAGATGCTGCCACAGGAGGTGGTGATGGCCACTCACCTGGATAGCTTTAAAAAGGGCTTGGACAGATTGATGGAGGAGAAGTCGATCTATGGCTACCAATCTTGATCCTCTTTGATCTGAGATTGCAAATGCCTTAGCAGACCAGGTGCTCAGGAGCAAAAGCCGCAGAAGGCCATTGCTTTCACATCCTCCCTGTGAGCTCCCAAAGGCACCTGGTGGGCCACTCCGAGTAATAGAGTGCTGGACTAGATGGACTCTGGTCTGATCCAGCTGGCTTGTTCTTATGTTCTTATGTTCTTATGTACCTATTTGGTAGCTACTACATCTGTATTCTCTTTACATATGTACAAGTGTGTGGTCTACCTGATTCTAGCGTTCACACGGGAGAAGGGGGAGCGGCTTCACTTCCAGATAGGATCGAAACATACTTGCAAATGCTGCGAGGGTTCATATTTCAGAAGATTTTTTATGGGATGTTTGGCGTCTTCCTACGGAAATGTGCCTTTCACTTTTCAGAGAGCCAAATCACACTTCTGTGTACAGCCCTGATCACTCATCTTTTGATGACGGGTGGCTGAAAGGGTGAATCGCCGCCTTTGGAAAGCATTCGATTGGATAGGGTGTACGAAAGTATTAGATGTGAAGGTTGCGTGAAAGGTCTACGTGTGGCATTTGAGCTGCGATGGCTCGTTCACACCTGAAATAATCATGGGAGGAACGTCCGGGTGTGATTATGGATGCCAGGAGAAAGGAACAGCATCGGATGTCAGCATTTTATAAGGCTGGCAGGTCCCATCACCAAGTTCCTATGGAAGATGATTTCTGAGTCAGTCGTCAGCTGTCAGGCTATAGAAACCTTTGCTCACTGAGTGGGAAACAGGCGCATGAAATTGCCTGACAGACACCGAAGGGTGTTAGAATTGTGAATAAACATGCAGTTAACAAGTAGGTTTGTCTCCTGGCTTCTCTCCGAGAGGCGTCCATCCATGGTTGGTTGATTGAGTGTGACTAATACAATGGCTGATGGAAACGAAGACTGGCTGTTTCCATAGAACATTGAAGGAGGTTTGGAATGGGGGTGGGGTCAGTAGTTGCCAGTAATTTGACCACCACCACCACCACCACCACCACCATCATCATCATCAAATTTTGTTTAACATCACAGCTGCCAGTTCTCTCACTGGTTGTTGGCTTTTCATTACAATTTGAGCCCCACCCAGAGGCTTTCCCCACTACAGAAGGTCGACTCGGTTCCCTTCAGTGGAGGGCGATTCCAGGCTGTCCCCACAGCAACTGAGTTGGCCCCCTGGAACTGAGTTAAGTGGGCGGGATCATCTTGGTGCCTGTTTCGCTCCTCGATCGTGATTGGTGCTTGTGTTACAGCGGGAAATGGGAGTGTTCTCTTTTTTTTACAGTTTTTACAGTTTACAGTTACACGTGCTTTCTGCCCGCCACGACTCTCCCGTTGTGCGCATGCCACAAAAGCAGCGCGTGATTGGTTGAACGGATGAGGTGTCGTTTCGATGCTTCCCCACTTCGAAGCGGTATCGACCTTGTTCCAGCAGAAAAATGTAGTTCATAACTGCAACAAGGATGTCGCAGTTCTGAGTGGGGAGAACTGAGACAAAGCAATGTTGAGCTCGGTGGCAGTGGGGATTCACTGAGGCGAACCTAGGTAGAAACCAGTTTAACTCTGTCAGTGGGGAAAGCCCCCCAGAGGCCTGGGACATTGTAATGTATCAGGGTAGTATTCGTGCAGATCCCAGCACAGCTGCCTTCTGAATGTGAGAGATGTTGATTTTGTTGTTGTTTGTATTATTATTATTAAAATTTAGATATTGCCTCTTTCAGGCTTGGGACGGTTTACAATGTGGTAAATTCCATAGCATAAAACCAATGACGATATCTATAGCAATCCAATCCGATAGATTACAACTAACAAAAATCAAGATGGCGACACAATTTACAATTTTACCTAAAAATGTCCCATACAGAACAAGTGTGGTCTCTAGGTGGCACTCCGTCCATCTGCCTCAGCAGGTCCACCTATAATAAAGTTTGAAAATTCCCCAAATAACATTATCTTAAGGTGGAACGCAGAAAAGAGGAGGCCCTAAGGTGTCAAAAACATTGCTGCCTCAACCACGTGCCCGGTGGTTCAAGGTCAGTCTTGCAGGCTCTGAGGAATGGTGATAAGTTCTGCAGGATCCTGGTTTCACTCAACAGAATGTTCCACCAGATCAGGGCCTGGGCTGAGAAAGCCCTGGTTCTGGTTGAGGCAAGCCAAATCTCTTTTGAGGGGGATAGATATATGGGGGGGGGGGAATTCTACTGAATCAGACAATTAGTCTATCACAGTATTATCTAGTCAACTGGTAGTGGCTCTCCATGGTCTCTGGTAGAGGTCTTTCATATCACCTACCACCAGATCATTTGGTTATAGGTGCCAAGGATTGAACTTGATACTTTCCGCATGTTAAGCAAATGTTTTACCAACTGAATCATGGCCCCTTGTTCCAATCTTCTCTGCTTCTTTCTGTTTTGTAGCATTTCGAAAAAGCCACCTTCTCCCATTTGATCAGGTTCACCAATGGGAACGGCATGTTTTTGCCATATCACTTTCAGCATAGGTGAAAGCTCTTATCTGCCTCTAAGGCTGTTTCCACACGGGCGGTAAACAGTGCCCCAGGGACGGCAAAAACGCCGTTGGAGTTTTCAGGTCTCCTCGTTTATATTATATACAATGTAAGACTTCATTATCTCACACAAACAGTGGGTAACAACCATTTATGTTCCATACAAGACGTGTTGAGAAAAAAACCACCTAATTTTGAGTCTAAATAACTTCCCAATATATATAATAAGAACATGAGAACATTACTACAATAAATCCTTATAGCATCTTTATCAGGTGATATTAATTTTTTCCTCAAAAAAACATATTTCTAATGGTTTTCAGATTTTTCTTCTTCACTGATGGCAAAAGTCTTTGACTAACTACCAAGCCCCAAAGGAGAGAAGCAGTACAGAAACCTAATAAAATAAAAATAAAACGATACCCAAATAAGATGTCCAGAACCAGGGCTAGCTTCTTTCCCCATAATCAGGACTCTTGGGTCGAATCCCCACTACCATCTTAGCCAGGTTTCAGAACACAAACTAACCAGGTTTGAGGGACGACCTCTCAGGTCGAACCCCCACTACCGTCTTAGCCAGGTTTCAGAACATAAACGACCTCAAACGTGGTTAGTTTGTGTTCTGAAACCTGGCTAAGACTGTAGTGGGGATTCGATCGGGGAGGTCTTCCCTCAAACCTGGTTAATTTGTGTTCTGAAACCTGGCTAAGATGGTAGTGGGGATTTGACCTTGGAGGAAAGGGCAAACAAATCCCACCTGAATTGGGATGACCCCGTATGGTTTCCAAGGCAAGAGATGTGCAGAGATGGTCTGCCTCTGTGTGGACTTACCATGGTCTGCCTCTGTGTCAAAACCCTGGACTTCCTGAATGGTCTCCCATCCAAAAAACTAACCAGGGTTGCCCCTGCTTAGTTTCTGGGATCTGATGAGACTGGGCAGGGGCTGAGCACAGACAATTCTGCATGGTAAAATTTGTGTTAAAAAACCTAAACAGTTTCAGTAAAGCCAAATAAAGCTGATACCGACTGACTGTATTTGGCTTTTTACCAAAAATGTTCAAAAACCGGAACACGAGAAAGTTCAGTTCTTTCACCTCTGCAAGCAACTTGGCTGGAGCCTCTACCTCCCTCCCTGATCACAAAGCCGGTAACTGGGAAATGACTGGGGGAGGAATATTATTTGCAGAAAGCAGAGAGCTCTGCTATCTGCAAGCAAAAGCTGAAAAAAAACACAAAATCTATTGGACTTTTTCAGCACCTGGCTAATTCGGCTCGGCTAATTCGGCTCGGCTAATTCTGCTCTGCCTGGTTTTTTTCAGTAAAAACCCAATAACGGTTTTTCGAGGGGTTGGTGGAGGATTTTTTGGTGATTGGGTTTACCTCATCACTACCTCTAGATCAGGCTAGCCTGAGCCATAAAGGCCCTGGGGTTCCAGTTACAAATCCCAGTTACTGAAAAAGAAACTAACCTCAAACACAAATTGCATTTGTCGACTGCCTTTTGTGAAGCACACTGGAGTTTCTGGATTATTTTTCCCCCCTCCAGAGTAGGCATTTTCTGCTGCAGATTTATTATTCAGCAAAATTCTGGATCCAGAGGTCTGCATCCAGTCCTGTGACTTAATAGGTTTTCTTCCATCCTCCAAAGATCATTAACACCATTTCAAGGTGGGTTGCAAATAGCATACAGTACACACTTTTATGTGTTCTTGCACCTCAGCAAAGAAATCTGTGTGCATTAATCTCTGCATCAATAACCTTAAAAAAAAATGCAAAGAGTCTATAAAATATACTGAAGGGTTTTTTTATATATTTATTTTATTTATTTATTTATTTGTTTCACTTTTATACCGCCCTCCCCCAGGGGGCTCAGGGCGGTTCACATCATAGTACAGCAAGTGAATAACAAGATAAAATACTAAAACTTCATAATAGTTAAAAGCAACGCTCCTAATTTAAAACAGTTAAAACAATTAAACAGATGGCGTACAGCTATTAGCTCCCCCGCTTCCCTAAGAGGGGGGGAACAGCGGGTCTTAGTTGTTATTAATGGGCACCTATCAGCAGCCGGCCTCCCCAAAAGCCCGGCGGAATAACTCAGTCTTACAGGCCCTGCGGAACTCTTGTAGGTCCCGCAGGGCCCGGACAGCTGGAGGAAGAGCATTCCACCAGGCAGGGGCCAGGGCCGTAAAAGCCCTGGCCCTGGTGGAGGCCAGCCGCATCATAGAGGGGGCAGGGATCTCCAGTAGGTTGGCCTCTGCCGAACGCAGAGACCGACGTGGGACATATATACTTCCCTGAGAATCCTAACTCCGCTGATACTACGATGAAATTTCAGGACTGTTATACCAAGTTGAGGTCGGACTTTTCTGTATGCAAAAAAAAAATTAATAAAAGTTTAATAATTAATAGGTTAGCAAAAGCTTATTGAGGGATCTCAGTTGCCAATCAATCTTGAACATATGGCAACTGCAATTTTCACCTTACCCTTCCTAGCTGGAGGTGCATCCCCGATTTAGTGCAATTAAAAAACGAGTGAAGAAATATTTTTAGTTAATTGCGCCGTACACCTTGAAGGTAATTTCAAGCTGCAGGCCAAAAAATAATAATAATATCACCGACGTGCTAATTGAGTTCTGAAAGATTGGAGCGAGTTTATTTCTCTATTGCCAGGCCTGGCTGTGAGCTATTGAGCAGGTCTATACTGACAGGAGAACATTAGAAGAGAGATGGTCGGCAAGTTCTTAACCCATTAAATGACTGCAGACATAACTGCTTGAAGTATTTGCAGGAAGGTGATGTAGAAATGTTTGGCCTTACATTAGATCAGGGGTAGGGAACCTGCGGCTCTCCAGATGTTCAGGAACTACAATTCCCATCAGCCCCTACCAGCATGGCCAATTGGCCATGCTGACAGAGGCTGATGGGAATTGTAGTTCCTGAACATCTGGAGAGCCGCAGGTTCCCTACCCCTGGGCTAGTCACAGCTTCTCGGAGCTCTCCCAGCCCCACCCGCCTCACAGGGTGTTTGTTGTGGGGAGAGGGAAGGGCAAGGAGATTGTCAGCCCCTTTGAGTCTCCTGCAGGAGAGAAAGGGGGGACATAAATCCAAACTCTTCTTCTACTCTTCCCTGGGTGGCGGACAGCCAACGCAACCACGGAACAGCCACCGCAGGAGATGTAGACACACAGGAAGACCAAGAGCAGGGGAATCAAGCCTAGAGTTGGAAGAGACCCCCAAGGGCCATCCAGTCCAACCCCCTGCCATGCAGGAAGACACAGTCAAAGCCCTGGATTAACCATTAAGCAAAATAAGCACGTGCTTAGAGCCTCATGAAAAAAGGGCCCCATCCAGTGGTGGGATCCAAAAATTTTAGTAACAGGTTCCCATGGTGGTGGGATTCAAACAGTGGCGTAGCGCCAATGGGGCTGGGCGGGGCATGACGGGGGCGTGGCCGGGCATTCCGTGGGCGGGGCATTAATAATTTCTCTGTTGCTGTAAAAAACTCTTACTGTCAAAAAAAGTTCCTAATTTCCAGCTGGCATCTTTCTGTCCATCATTTAAACTCATTATAGCAAGTCCGATCGTCTGCTGCCAACAGAAACAACGACTTCCTCCTCCAATTGACTGCCTGCCAAATACTTAATACTTTCAAATGCTTCATTTTGTTTCTAGAAATCAAAAGGAGGAGACTTGTTTGTGGTGGCATAATGGCATGGTTGCCCACGTGCCACAGGCACTCAGCTTTCAGCCCACTTTCCCTACGCAAGAAAGCAATGAATGGTGTGCAGGAGTTGCATCTAATGTCATGGCCTCCCAGACCCAAAACACTGGGTCCAAGCCACCACTAGGGTGATGTCAGTTTCATGGAAGAGTGGCTTTGCTATAGTGTCAGACAGCACAGGAGAATAGAATGGACACACCTTGATTTGGGTACCAAACAGCTCTGAAGATTTAAGTACGGTTGTAGAATCCATGTGTGTGTGTGTGTGTGTGTGAGTTGTGTTGTCAAGTTGCACCTGTGCCTTAGGGCAAGTCTTCAAGTTAACACATTAGAACCATACAAGGGAATATCGTGAAATTATAAATTCTATATCACCAGGGAGGGCCGATTGTACTGAGATAGCTAGAGCCAAGCCGGACCAACTCCCAGGGGAACGGACCAACTCCCAGGGGAAGATGAGTGGGTAGCTTCTCATTCTGGGGATACATATCTTGGAAATGAGAGGCATCCTTCTATCTCCCAATGCAAATTCATTTTGTTGGCTCCAGCATGAAGATTTGGGAATGTGGAGGCAACTCCATGTGGTTTTTAAGGCAAGAGGCTAACAGAGGGGGGTTGCCATTACCTTCCTCTGCACAGCAACCCTGGCATTGCTTGGTGATCTTCCATTTAGTTACCAACTACAGTTGATCCTGCTTAGTTTCTGAGATCTTTTGAGATCAGCCTAGCCTGGGCCAGTCATACAGTCCATCGGACGTGATAAGAGGTGGCAACTTTTTAAGTTCATTCTCCATCCAAGAGTTGCACATGATTTCTTTCCCAGTTGCACAGGGACCAGCTGAAGGGCTTGTTCTTTGATAGCCCAGCACAGAATGTGACCAACTGCAAAAGAGGATGGGGCTCGTCGGCCTCTCCTTCTTCTTTTGGGGGAGATTTTAATGAACTGGGCTAAAGGACGCCTGTCATTGTTATGTTAACCGCTGTTTCAATAGTTTCTAATGGATTTTAGTTATTATATTGATTGTTGTGTGGTCACTGTTGTGAACCCTGTTTAATTGTGTATATATCGATGATGTGCACATGCGCTAGAGCCCCGCAGGGGGATGGGGCGGTTTATAAATCGAATAAATAAATAAATAATAAATAAATAATAAATAAATAAATAAATAAATAAATAAATAGATAAATAAATAAATAAATAAATAAATAAATAGCTGTGTACAAGAGGAGGATCCAGCAGAAATGTCTTCTCTCGCCTCTTCATGATTATACTATATGGCCCTTTCTGCACAAATCTCTGAAAACATTTTCAGTTCCGCTCCTTTGCCATGATGTATGTCTGCACTCATCCCTTCCAAATGATTCCTGGTCGCCATTTTGTGATTTGCCCCCCTTTTTTCCCTCCCTTTTTGTTTGAAAATGTTGCTTCTATGCTTCACAGCGATTCTTTGTAACTACTGCAATCCATCCTTCAATGATTACCCCCCTCACACACACACACACAAAAAAAAATAAAGAAACCTGCAGGAAGAAAAGCTTCTGCAGGAAGAAGAAAGAACAAGAGGAATTGGCCGGGAAGCGAGGAGTCTGCGCTGCAAAGGGTAGAAGGCAGAGGCCAGGGAAACGTCTTCAAGTGACTGAAGAGACAAAAGGAGACATTTTTAAAATGTTTCAATTAAAGAATCATTTTAAAAGGGCATTCACTGAAAGGGTTTTGAGCCTAAAGGTTTTGGGGTAAAAACAATCCGGAACTCCATAGGGAATCATTTAAATTTTTGCCTCAAAACATTTTATAGTATCTGTGCAGAAAGACTCTGTTTGCAGCTGGCTACTGTATTTTGAAACAGAGCCCCTTTCCGCACGGGCCAAAAACAGCACCCTAGAGACGGCAAAAACGCCCTCACTCCCTCCCAGTGGCGCAAAGCCACTGTTTCCCAACCTCGCTCCTTGGCGAGGTTTTCTGGCTAGCGGCTTCCAACCGCTGCCCGTCTTGAGCAGCGAGCAGCTGTAACGACGCCATGTCCCCCGCACCATCCCTGCAAGCTTTCGACTCATCGCAGAGGCCAGAGGACACCCCCCCCTGGCCTGCAACTTCAGAGCTGTAGCTCCAGCCAGTGGGGGCATGTCCCCTGGCCTCTGCGATGAGCCGGAGGCCATGGGACAAGGTAAGCTTGCAGGGGCGGCGCAGCCTGTGCGAAGGCTGCATGCGCCCGCCTGCAGCCCTCCGGGACCGTCCATCGCGAAACGCGGTCCGGTAAACAATACGGCGCCGTTCACGCCCGGCGCTACCCCTGCGCTGTTGGCGGGTGCGAAAGGGGCTGAGAGATAGATATTTCCTGTCCTCCAGTTCTGCTACCACTTTGGGGCTGCAGGCTTTTCATATGGACACAAAATATCTGGCAGGGGCCATGTCCCAGTCTTGTGGCCAAGGTCATCACCATGTCGAGTCCTAAGAGTCAGTGGTCCTTGGTAGTCTCTCCAGACACCTGCCACTTCTGCACTGAGACATGAGCATACTCATTTCATTGCTTCCTTTCACATCAGCATGCAGCAATGGTAGCTGTCTTGAAGTGTTTGAAGGGATGTCCCTTAGAGGAGTGCAGAGAGCTGTTCCTGTTGCCAGCAGAGGATAGGACTCGCAATAGTGGGTTTGAATTATGGACAGAAAGGTTATGACTGGATATTGGGGGGGGGACACTTACAATGAGAGTACTGCAGTGGTGGAATCACCTGCCTAGCAAGGTGGTGAGCTTCACACTCCACAAAGTGGTTGGACTAGATAGCCTGTCTGGCACCTTCCCACTCTATGATACTGTGAAAACAATTGTGCGTAATAATTATTAGCTAAGGGGCTTGTGTTGCTCTCCACTCCATGAACTCAACATGGATTGTTGCAGTGGGGATCATGCTTTTTCTACTTTGCTCAGCACAGCTGCTGGTATTCTGTGCATTTTCACTTCAAAATCATACTATCCAACAATCTAGACCAGGATTCCTCAATGTAGAGATGATGGGCTCTGTGATACCCACTGATACTTATTTTGGTGTGCCCTCAAGAGTTTTTCAGAAAGTGTCATGGGGCAGGAAGAGGAGGCCGTTGTAAGGGAGGGCTTGTTATTGGCTGCTGTCATTCAAATGAAAGGAGTTGCCAAGGCTGTCTGTGTGTGGTTCCGTTCCCCGCTCAGGCTTTCCTTCTTCCCAGGAAGTACAAGGAGGGAAAGATTCTATTTGGCTCTGCCTCTGGGGGCAGCCATTTTAAGTTTGCCTCCGCTTTCTGTGTCAGCCATTTTGGGGTGGTGCTCACCACTCCCTCTCAAAATTCTAAAGAGGCCTGCAGGCTCAGAAATGCTGGCGATCCCGATCGAGACCATTGGTCTTCAAGTCACAGGTAAGGACTCTCCAGTGGATTGTGAACCCCTACAAAAACTGCTATTTTGGGGAGTTTTGGAAGAACGTGCTGCTAGTGCGCATGTGCAGAGAACGAGTGTCCCAAGCTCATGCCTTCTCTTTTCATGTACACTAAGAGGAACAGAAGGGCGGTAACCTGGGTCATTCAGCAGTGAAGAGGATTCCTCCACATCTTTGATGGGACAACTCCTGATGCTCAGCTTTCCTGCCCCTAGCTTCATAGGTTGGTTACTCATGATCCCAGCCTAACTACTAGTGAGGTCCTAAGCTGGCTCCTCCTCTTCCTGCCCCATGACTTTGACATCCTGTGCTTGCTCTCAGTGGTCACATGCTACCACCTAGGGTCAAAAGGAGGTCCCAGGTCTAGTAACTGCTTCTCTAGACTAGGGGTAGGGAACCTGTGGCTCGAGAGTTGCATGCGGCTCTTCTGCCCCTGCACTGTGGCTCCACCGAGCCATAAACCGCCTGACCCATCCTTTACCCTACCCTGCAGGCAGCAGGGGAAACTGACGCCTGCTGCGCATGGTAGAAGCTTGAACGTGCTCGCGAGGCTTCCCCTTTCACCCGCCCCGTGCGTGGGTAGGGGCAGGGGCTACGGTGGCGGGAATACGAGCCACCTAGCTTCATCACCCGCCCACCTGCAGGCAGCAGGGCGAGCGCATCCATGCGCTTCTCAGAATGAGTGGAGTAAAAGGTAAAAAAACCCTATATATAAAAAAAACTATATATATATATATATATATATATATATATATATATATATATATATATATATATATATATATATATATATATATATATATATATATATAGTTATCTTTATTTTAAATGTCAGAAATTATTTGCGGCTCCAAGTGTTTTCTTTTCCCATGGAAAACGGGTCCAAATGGCTCTTTGAGTGTTAAAGGTTCCCTACCCCTGCTCTAGACCACTTCATGCTCATGGCGAAGTGGGCTCCAGCCCACATTGACTTATACCATGGTTATTTTGTTTGCTGTGAAGCCCTTTTGCACTCTATGATCCTTCTGCCCCAAGACACCAACACACCTACCCTTTTGGGGACAGGTTTCCAACTCAGAAGTGACATCCGTTTAGGAAACTGTCTTGTGAGAAACAACTCAGATGGACACAAAGATCCACGGCGTTTGTTATGCAAAGTTTCTGGTGATCTTACCGGAGAATGCTTTTTTGCCCACTGGTGTTTTTGCCCATTGGTTATGTAGCTCCAGAAAAATTTGAAACAGCCAGGTTCTATCGACAAAACCCCGAAGTCACTTGTCAGAAGGAGACGCCATGTTTTGCAGACAAAAAGAACAGAAGGTGGGAGGGAGTTCAGGGTTCGGGAAAGGAGTTTGGTGCTTTGCATGCTATCAGCCTATCTTTGGCGGGTAAGAAGGGGGATTGTATATCACAACTATTAATTGTCGTATGTCATCTGTCAAAAGGAGCTTTGGTCTCCAAGTTGCTCCTGGGCTTGAATCTGTCTTCTACTGCCAGCTCGGCTTACCTCTAAAACAAAACAAAAAATAACAAGATGTACAAAGGACAAATATAATATTGGCGTTGAACCCGAACACTGATGAACATGACAGTGGAAAATACACAATGTTATCATCTTTCCATGGCCATCCGTACAAAACTGTGGTTCATGATTCTGCAAACTTACGAGTCAGAGGGCCAACAGAGGTTCTGGACTCACACTGAATGGAATATGGACCTGTGTCACTTTTATGCTTTTTTTTAACTGGATGGCATCCGATATTACCTCTGGGTTGAAATTTTACCATGCAAACATGGAGCAAATCTTTGAGAGTGTGGGGGAAAGAAAGAGAGATGGGCTCCAGTTGACGGGTTGCAGAGGTTGAAGCGGTAGAGGAAGAAAAGATCGTTGTTCCCCGGAGAGCTGTGCCATTTCCTCCTCCGGTGACTAACTTTACAGGGCCCTCTTCCAGAGAACATGGCGTAGGCTGGCAGCTCAGACTCGATCATAACGCCACCTTCTTCCTCGTTGATTTCTCGATGCCTGGGGATGAGAGAAATCATGAGGTCTCGGTTCCATCCAGAGAAGGACCGGCCTCCCATAGCTGAATAAAAATAGACCATCCTGTTCAGACTGGCATGCACGGACATGGCTGGGGCTCGATTGTTTTTCAACCCAACGGGATGGTCAGCAGCCAATATATTTTCCAGACTTTGCAAAGCAATTTATCGGTGTCTGCTGTCATCCATCCAATGCATGTTTCTTTCAGCCGTCACGACATATTGTTCTGTTACTGGTCACTGTTTATTCTGTGTCCACATGAACTGTTGTATATGTCGGTGTGTCTCTTGCTAGGCCTTTTCCATTCCTTTTTTTTAAAAGAAAAATTATTTAAATCTCTTTTTTTCCCGTTGAGTCTTTGTTTCTTTTCCCTTTATTCAGTTGTGTGTTCATTAGAGCTTTTCGGAACGATGCTGTGTTGATTGCTTATTTTTCTTTCTTTTTCTTTCTTTTTTTTTACAATTTTTAATTGGTTTTAATCTCTACCTTCCTTCCCGACTCCCCTCCTTTTTTTCCAAACTATATATAAATATAAATCTATATATACATAAAAAAAATCTTTTCTTCTTTTGTCATTCAATCAATTTTCCAACAAAATCAACCAAGAGCCAGTCAAATCCACCACAGTCTCGCGCTGAGCTAGGAAAAAAGTTCACGTAATGACAGGAAAGTGGAGAATACAGAGTCCCCCCAGTCCGTAAGTTCAAATCAACTCGAAGTTGAAAGTGTGACATGATGGGGCCATGTAACGGAGCTAAGAAGTGGTTGCATGACATGCCGTCAAGTTTCGTGCAGGTGCCGTGATTGAAGCATTTTTTCTTGGATGTTGTATCAGTTGATGATTGGCCAGTCATGATCACATGTGCCTTTCTTGACTATTGTGCTGCCACGGTTTTATTATTGCTGTGCTCATTTTTATTTCTCTTTTCTTCTTTGTTCGTTTTCTTTAGTGCTTGCCGTGGTTTCTTTGTTGTTTGATTTCTCGTTCAGCAGTTTATGCTTCTCTAGATATCACACGGAAGGGGGGAATAACGTGAATTCCTAATTCTTTAGGAAAAAATGGGATTGTTATAAATGTGTGGGGGGAAAATTGAGTAGGAAAAGGAAACGGGGGAAATGTGTGATTGGTATTTTTTTGCACTCTAAAATCTTGTGTTTTGAAATGGATAATTGGGGGCCTTTTTCAATTGGTTTTCCTTTTGTTTCTTTCTTCCTTAAGATATTTCTAATCCCTCTCCAAAATTCAAACAGTCCATCACTATGATCTTACAAAAATGAAAATAAGCTGTGTTCCAAGCAAGCTAGAAAATAAAAGCAAGCGGCTTCTAACGTGCCTTCCCAGAATTCCTAATTTTAAGGTTTCTGCAGATCAACGTCTTTGATTAAAGCCATCTTTTGGGGAACGGGTGGGGCCTGTTATTTGGAGGAGGCAAAAACAATCCTGACTCAAAAGTAAAGTGCATTTTTTTCCCTTTTGTTTGTTTACCACTGAAAAAGGGTCCTGGATGAGTGTTTTCCTTTTTTGATTTCTTCTTCTATTCTTCTTATTATTTTCGGTGTTGTAATTGTTTAGACTGCTGTGTACGGTTTGCTGTTTGTTCAATCAACAGTGTGGAAAACCTGCCAGCATGGTTTGATATAACGCATGACACTTCTCCTGCAGAGGAGAGCTTTTGCAGTTTCTAAGTTTCTTGATGTAATAAATCACCAAGTGTATAAGAGAAACCTGCTTGCTAGCAAGAGATAAGAGCTAAGCCGTAATGATTAAGCATCCCTCTTTAAATGTCAAGTTTAGTTGGATCATGATTACATTTTTTTTAATTTAAGAAATGTTAGCTTTACTTTTTTACATTTCTTTTATTGCAAAGAGAGAGAGAGAGAGAGAAGGTTTGTTCTAAGCCGTTTTTTTTCCAAACCGCTGTTCAAAAGTGTTTCTTTCTGCCATTTGCAAAGGAAAATACTTTATTGGCAAATCTGCTATCCTCAAGAAGTGAAAGCGGGCCATTTGCAGTTTTCACCATACATGCCATAGGGGCACACTACTATAGGTTATGATTGGCTTAGTAAGGAACATATAAGAACATGCAGAATCAGGCTAGTTGTCCATCCAGTCCAGCATTGTGGCTCACACAGTGACCAGTCAGTTCCTCTGGAGGACCAACAACAAAGAATAGAGGCCAAAGCCTTCTCCGATATTTATTTACTTATTTTTAAATTTATATGCTGCTCTCCCCAAAGTCTCATAGAGGCTCACAAAATTAAAACCTTAGTGGCTCGCAGGCCCTTTCCGCATGGGCCTAATACAAATTCACAAAATTTTGCAGCCGTTAGCATGGGAAGTGGCTGCTCCATCGAGCAAGCTTGCCAAAGCCGCCGTTTTCCCACCTCGCTTCCTGAGCGAGGTTTACAGAAAACGGCGGCTTCCAGCCGCTGCCATGCAAACGGCAGCGGCTGGAAGGCACCTTCCCTCCCCCCTGTGTTCGGTCGATCTACCTGCTCTGCGACCGTCCGGCGCATCGCCGAGGCCTGGGGACACACCCCCTGACCTGCGATGCTGGAGCGGTCGTGCAGGGCAGGGGGGCGTGTCCCCTGGCTTCGGCGACGCGCCGGACGGTTGCAGAGCAGGTAGTTCGATCGGACGACAGTCGATCGTGCAAACTTTCGTTATGCGTGTGTGAAGCGGTCCCGGGGGGAGTTGAATTACCGGCATCGTATGCGCCAACCCAGCCCCCCCCATGCGTGGCCCCCGTCTTACGTTGGAAATGGCCGCAGAGTTAAACCATTAGTGGCTCACAAAATCAAGACAAAATGAAGCATTCAAATTTATTCAAGGTGACAATTAGAATAAAACCCCCAATCTCCCACTCCCTTCTCTTGAGGTGGACTGGGGGCTGGCTGATAGATTATTCTATAATCTCGGTCAGCCCCAACTAAAAGCCCTGCGGAACAGCTCTGCCTTACAGGCCCTGCGGAACTGTCCCAAGTCCCACAGGGCCCTGGCGGATGGAGACAGAGCATTCCATCAGGCCAGAGCCGAAAAAGCCCTGGCTCTGGTTGAGGCTAGCCAAAGAGAAGAAGGGCTGGGGACCACCAGCAAGTTAGAATCAGAAGAACGTAAAGCACAGTTGGGGCAATATGGGAAGATGCAATCCTGAAGGTATGCAGGTCCCAGGTTGCGACGGGCCTTAAAGGTTAACACCAACACCTTGAATACAACTCAGAACTTAATTGGGAGCTAACGCAGTTGGCTCAGCACTGGGGTGATATGCTCCCTGCTGGGAGTACCAGATAAAATCCGGACTGCTTCATGCTACCCCAATTTTAGTTTCTGAACTATATGCAAGGGAAGGCTCATATAGAGCAAGTTACAGTAGTACAGCCTGGAGGTGACCGTTGCATGGATCACAGTGGCCAGGTCTGCTTGGGAGAGGTAGGGAGCCAGCTGCCGAGCCTGGCAAAGGTGACCTATGGGTCACCTGGGCCTCCATAGAAAGGGAGGACTTCAGGAAGACTCCAAGGCTCTGGATGGAGGGAACAGGTGTAAGTTCCACTCTGTCCAACAAAGGCAGCTCTAGCTCTCTTCCCCGCTCCTCACGGCCTACCCACGCAGCTCTAGCTCTCTTCCCCGCTCCTCACGGCCTACCCACGCAGCTCTAGCTCTCTTCTCCGCTCCTCACGGCCTACCCACACAGCTCTAGCTCTCTTCCCCGCTCCTCACGGCCTACCCACGCAGCTCTAGCTCTCTTCCCCGCTCCTCACGGCCTACCCACGCAGCTCTAGCTCTCTTCCCCTCTCCTCACGGCCTACCCACGCAGCTCTAGCTCTCTTCCCCGCTCCTCACGGCCTACCCACAGGATTCTGTCTTTGAAGGATTGAGTCTCAACCTACTCTGCTTCAACCAACCGGATATGGCTTCAAAACAATGCCGAATATCATCAGTGTACTGATGACAGACCAGCCCAAAATTCCTTACCAGCTGAGCAAGGGGGCACAAGTAAATGTTGAATAGCAGCGGGGACAGGAGCTGAGGCACACAACAATACAGTGGGTGCCATTGAAAGATCTCCTCCCTGCAGCTCACATGCTGCCTCCTGCCCCAGAGAAACGAGGATATTCAGTGTAGAGCTGTGTCCCGGATCCCAGCACCAGGTACTAGTTTTCAGAGGTCAACTCTCACCAAACAGGGAGGTTCCCGCTAGTCACCATTGGCAAGTAGCCGCTGATAGCCACTTTCTTCCATGACCCCCTTTGAAGCAGTTTAGATCTGTGGCCATGATATTCAGACTTGATGGGAGCTGAGATAGATCCAAACACCCTAATTGATATTGGGCCCAGTAGCAAAAAAACCAAAAACAAATCATAAATGTTGAGATCAAAAGCAAGGGGGGGATCCCTTTTGCATTTCAGAAATCCACCCAAATGCTCCTGAAAGTCCTTCCAGTGTGTAATCATTTAAGGCAGGAAGCTTTTTACAGATGGCTACTTTCCATAATGTTCAGAGCTCTGAGACGTGTGCAACAGCGCAATGGTCCATACGGGACATGGGTCTCAGACAAGTCTTTCCATGCCACTGAAAGGGGAAGACTTGAGAATTGCTTTTGCAGCTTGGAAAGGTAATGCGGAAGCACCCTCCATTGGGTGAACCGAGAAATGCAAGAGCCTAAGACAGCCCCAAAAGCCAAATATAAATCTCCATGGCAGTACCAAGAACACACACACCTTCGGTAGTCCTTTGACATGTGTGCACTTGCTTGGGTGGTATCTTCTCACACACAATGACAGCACATTGGCCGGAGTGATGGGGAAACTCCCCACCCACCCCAATTAAGGAGCTATAGAAATCAGGCTGTGTAGGTATGTGTGTATTACACAGTGTTAGTTCTGAAATGTTTCTTTCTCTTTTTATATATACCTATAATGATCAGGGGTATCTCATTAGTTAGCTGACAATGCCCTATCCCCCCAAAAAATCAATAGGAAACTATTACTCCAGGAGTGGGAGATGGATCGTATTGTCATGGAGAGCAGTGTGGTGTTGTGGTTCGGAGTGGCAGACTCTGATCTGGAGAACCAGGTTTGATTCCCCACTCCTCCACACGAGTGGCGGACTCTTATCTGGTGAACTGGATTTGTTTCCCCACTCCTCCACATCCACATAAAGCCTGCTGGGTGACCTTGGGCCAGTCCAAGTTCTCTCAGAACTCTCTCGGCCCCACCTCCCTCACAAGGTATCTGTTGTGGGGAGAGGAAGGGAAACGGAGTTTGTAAGCTGCTTGGAGACTCCTTATGGTTGAAAAAAAGCGGAGTATAAATCCAAACTCTTCCTCTTCCTCTTCTTCTGAAACCCACTTTAGGCAAAATTGTGCTTACTTTCCACAATGGGAGCAAGATTGTCTTGGGAGCAGGTCTTCTAAATTTCTTTATTTTTTAGGTATGCTCTTTTGATCCTCTCTTCCTTCGTCAGTTTTCTCTGTCTTTCATTCTTCCTTTTCGTTTCCTTTTTTTGTTTGTTTTTAGGTTTTTTTTAAAAAAAATTGTAAGACCACATTGTTTTAATCTGCAATGATCTTCTTCATCTCTTTTTTAGGGCATCAGCTGAATGGGCCGCATTTAGAGAAATATACATATATATATATTAAATAAATATATATAGGAACGAGAACTGTTGGATTACACCTTTAACATATCAGCAAATATCAGTCAAGCTGAAGACTTCAGATTTACTCTCTTTCTGATTGTTGAGACTAAACATTTTCTTCAAGAAAAGTCACCATCAGCTGGGTCCGAAGGACAATGCTTGAAAAACGAAACGTATAACAACCAATCACAAGAACAAGATTGACTAGGATTTCTGCAGAAAACTGATGTCATCACAGCGACTTTCCTCCAAACAGGAAATGCAAACCTTGATACTGAAAAAGGAGTGCCTGTTTGCCACCAAGGATGCGGTTGCTATGGAGACCCCATGGCAACCAGTCACTAAGCATCTATCTGTCATTCCTTAGCTATATAGGGACCAAAGGACATAACTTTTTATCGCAAACTTGTAGCTGTATGTAAATTACAGAAGTTCTTTCCTTTTCTCTTTAGCTGTTCCTATAACAGTTTTTGAGAGCAATTATATGAAATATGTAAAAATTGAAAAAAAAAATGCTTAAAACGCTTTTAACAAATGGCAAGATAATAGTTCTTTGATACTTTGGAGGATCTTTGGTTATACATTAGTTAGAGTCTACGAAACTTTCATATGGTTTTCTGTATAATATGTATGGATTGAGTGGTTAAAAGGGCAGGTAAAGGAGGGTTATCTGTGAAAAGCAAAAAAAAACCTAAATAAAAAAATCAATTAAAAAAACAGATCGGTGGGCCAGAAAGTAAAGAAGGAAAAAGAACTCTGATACAAAGTAGAAAGTGAACAAATTTGTAAATGCTTCTGACCCCACCCCCTTTAAATTCTAATAGTTGTACAGAATTTAAAAAAAAGAAAAAACTTTAAAATACCTATATTAAGGGGTGGGTGGGGAGGATTAGACAACATAAAAAGCAAAAAAAGCAAAAAAATATACATAGAAGTTAGCATTACTGCTAAAAAAACAAAGATGTAGTAGAACTGTAACTTTTGTAGAGTTTAGATTGAACTCAGTTCCTGCTCTCAGCCAATCGCTGTTGGAAGCTGTGTCTTATCAGGGAGGGGGCGGGGCAAAGGAGACGAAGGCTTTACATGGCAGCTTTTTTAACTGCAACCATTCCAGCTAGTAATACGTCAAGAAATAACCGAATAAGCCAAGAATCAAAATGCTCAACTCCTGTAGACCGTGCAAGTGGAAAACGAACTGCTGTCTTCTGACGAACTGTCCAAAGTTTGTTCGAAAACTTGGCTAAAGGCGAAACGAAGCCACAGCAAAGATGCTTTCATATTTCCATGAGCTGTTGCAAGCAACCTCCCGTCATCTTTCGCTTCAGTAGATTCCATATTTGCTCTAGAATCCTTCAGGACAAGGGGTGGGGCGGGGCGGGGGTTTAGCCTAGAACCTTAATCTTAAAAAAACAAAAACGCTAAAAAAAATAAAAACACAAAAAGAAAAAACCACAAAAAATGCAATCTCTTTGAAGAATTTCTGAAACTGTTTACAAGGAATTTTGAAAAACAGGGGGGATGTTTAAAAATAAAAAAAAGATGCTGGCTCTGTTTTTCTGTAAATAAATTTGCATATTTTGTAGGACTTTTAATTGTAATGATAGAGAAAAAAAATCAAGGAAAAATATTTAATGAAAGCACGATATTTATCTTTGGTAAATGACTTTAGAGCAGTTTAAAAAAAAGTTGCTTTAAAATCTGAATCAGAAAAAAAATAGAAACAATGAATTATTTAAGAACACATATATTTTAAAGTATATCATATTTATTATAATTTATTTCCATTATGTTAAGGTTTGGTTTTTAAGAGGGGCTTTCCCCCCTCTCAGTTCATTGGATTGGACTGAGAAAAACGACATGGTTCTCTCGGAATAATTATTTGTTTGCCTTTTTGGTTCTTTTGTGGGAATTTTTTAAAGGGTTATTTTTTCTCCTTTTTCCCCCCTATCGGGGCTGATTTTGAGGTCTCCATGCTGGCTAAACACCCCTGGGATTACTTGGGTTGTTTGACTGGGGGGAGACCACCCACAAAACAGCCTCCAACCAGGTGTGTCCCTTGCTGCTGCAGTTCCGTACGACTGCTCTCTGATTCTCAATTCCCTAAAACTCCTTGTAATCTTATGTAATTACTGAATGACGCTTAACCAGCTTAGCCCTAAATAAAGCACAGTTTAAAAAAAAAGACTCGTTCTTTATGTCTCTGTGGGTTTTTTTCCCCTTCTCCTTTCCCCATTAGCATGTTTGCTTTGAGAACCAAATGAATCTCTTTCGACTCTTTTCATTAATATACATTGTTTGAGTATCAGAACAAATCCCCCTTTGTTATATAAAACAGTTTGACTTAATGACGCTATTCCACCGAATGTCGGCTTGGTATTCCATCATGCCTTTACCTTCAACCTGTTAGGTTCGAAGATCAAACAGGGGTGCAGACAATTTAGAGAGATTGCAGGGTGGGCCGGGGTGTGTGTGTGAGTTTATGTTCATAAGGCCAAAATGATGTTGCCCCATTGATGGCTCTGTCAGAATTTTGTAAAACCGGCTGTAGGGAAATGTTAGGGGATTTGGGGGGATGGGGTTGTAAAACTGTCTCTATTCCCCCCTCTAAAGTTTGTGCCTAGGTGGAGTAAATGCTTGGTATCCAGATTCAGAAGGGGGGAGAAAGAGACATAATGCTTACAGTGCAATCCACAGGGAGGGGGCAGTTTCACAGTGGCCGGGAACAGCACTGCGAAACTGCCCCCTCCCCGTGGATTTCCTCCAAAGGGGTTTCAGGTGGCGCATGAAGAAAAAGAAGAGTTGGAGTTATATTCCCCCTTTCTATCCTGTAGGAGACTCAAAGGGGTTTACAAACTCCTTCCCCTTCCCGCCCCCCCCCCACAACAAACACCCTGTGAGGTAGGTGGGACTGAGAGAGCTCTGAAGATCTGTGACTAGCCCAAGGTCACCCAGCTGGCATGTGTGGGAGTGCACAGGCTAATCTGAATGAAACAAGACAAATTGCAGAAATCCCCGACTGCCCTGCAGACCCCCTTTGCAGCCCAGTGGGCTATGCCACTCTGTTCGATAGCATAAGTCTATGCCACCAAAGGGGTCCTCCCTAGGCAAAAGGCTATAGGAAGCCTACTAAAGTTGGCTCCACCTCTGGGGGTGCCACTGGAATGCCCCCACCAACCCCAGCATGGCAGCTTCTGCATTCAGGCTCTGTGGACTGCTCCTCCCACTGGTGTATTTACCCACTGCACTAGGATATGGGGCATCCACGCTCTTGCGCCGCTACCACAACTTTTTCACACATGCCCAGTGTGGGTTGCACTGTTAAACAGTTAAATGATATATGGCACCATAAAGCAAGCTAGAAAGAAAGAGGCATAGCAAATATAACCAAGGAAAATACATTGATGCAAAATATGAGGAATATATTCCATTTTTACCCCAAGCACTTGTCACTCTGCCATGGAGCCCTGAACAAAGTGATCAGGTGTTATGTGTCTATTTTGCAGACCATAGGAGAGACAGCATATGCCGGTCTGGAATGTAAGTAGCTAGACATTTTTGCAGATCCTAACACAGTGGTTCTCAACCTTCCTAATGCCACGACCCTTTAATACAGTTCCTCATTGTCATGGAAGATGCTATTGCTACAGTAAAGGGAAGTCACATATGACTGTGAAAAGCATCTTTGCCTTTTGATCTCCTGGAGGGAGGACAGGAAACTATGCAGAGGTGCTAGGATGAAACTTCAAAGGCCTAAGTTACCTCATGGCCTGAACAGAGTTTTCCTGAGAAGGGGAAAACAAAGGTTTTGGAATTCCATCTTGAGACGTGGTCAGAGAAGAATCTCTGGGCCATGGGTTCCCGGAATGGGGACAAAGAACCAAAAGGAATGTAACCTGTTGAGCAATCTCTTACTGCATTTATGTTTTATTTCTTTGTTTGAACTTTTACAATAAATCCTTGAACAATCAGCTGGTTTGGAGTCAATAGGAGGGAAAAGGACCCGAGATGGAGGTGGGATAAGAGTGGCTCTCCCAAGCTTAATCTCAGCCTCAGTCGTCATACTCATATTATGGTGACCCCCAACCCTAACATTTATCCATTTTACAGATGGAGAACACTGATGCAGAGAGTCTTAGGTGACCCCCCAAAGGGATCCCAACCAGAGGTGGGATCCAACCAGTTCTCACCACTTCTCTAGAAGTGGTTACTAATTTTTTCTGAGTGCCGAGAAGGGGTTACTAAAGCAACCTCCCTGCCCAATAGGGACTGGAGGTGCGTGTGTGCGGCGGCGGCACTGTTTGAATCCCACCACCATCGGAACCTGTTATTAAAATTTTTGGATCCCACCACTGGTCCCAACCCCCAGGTTGAGAACCACTGCCCTAAGAAGAAGGTGGCCAACCTAGGGTGCCCCAGATGTTCATGGAATACAATGCCCATCAGCCCCAATTGGCCATGCTGGCAGGGGCTGATGGAAATTGTAGCCCATGAGCATCTGGGATCCCATAGGTTGGCCACCCCTGGAAGGGATAATTATATCATACAAGAATTAAACCCCCCACCCTATCAGAAAGGTCATCAGACCCCTGTTGGGTCACCATCAAGGATTATCTCTGATACTATTAGTTCCTGGTGCCATCCAACCATCAATATGTTTATTGTAGAGATTTAGAGATGGTACAACTGGTTCCAGAATTTCTAAAATAACTTAACCAATGGGCAACTCCAGGGCACATCATGGTTGTATATCACATTAGTGTGTTCACAATGGACTATGTAAGAACCAGAGCTGGGAATCACAGAGAGAAAAAGGCACAGTCTGCATCCTTTAAAAATCCACAACAGGAAGAAACCCTGAAGCATCTTGGGAATTCCAAAAACTATGAGGTGCCCTTAACAGAATTGCAGCATCGTGCTCCTAAATCTTCTAGGGACCCACACTTTGGAATCAGGCAAAGGGTCTTTCACTAAGTCAGACTGTGAAGAAATGGCTTCCCCCCCTTTCCCTTGAGATGTGAAGGGAATGTTTACGCATTTTTCCAGCCTCACCCAACCACCTTTTTGGAAATACAAAAGAGGTCGGAAGAATCATTGGGCTGGACCAACCCCCTATCCTCCAAGCAGGCATCACAAATTCGGAGGTCATAAAAGGATAGAAGGGTGACAGGAAGAGAACTCCTGGAACTAGCAGGAAAACCTTCTTTGACCCAGACTCCCCAAGTCAAAAGAGTGGTGACTAGAAATTGAGAAACTCCTGGGAGTAAGGAAGAAGCTGGCTTCTGGCTGGAACCATCAGAGGGGACCATCAGAGCTCTTGACTGTGGACTAGGGGAGGCAGCCATCTTGACGACGTGTTATCCCAGGTTGCTGGTACAATCTTCCAGGTAATGGGAACTCTGTAATATCTATAATATGAGATCTGTAATATGCTACACTTAAGATCCGACCCTATAGTACCATTCTTTTGAATTCCTTGCTCAATCTCATGCTGTGCCAAAAGTATGCTAGTCGTTATTTTTCTTTCTAATAAATACTTTTTAACGTTGGATTCTGGTAGCCATTCTCTGTATCACGTAGCCTGCCCTCTGCCATCTTGGACGCACTATTTTATGAAGGGAGCACCAGGAGCGGGGAAGACTGGCAGTTGGCAAGCAGCTACTCCTCCAGGGCCACACCAAGGCCAGTGGTGGGATAAAAATTTTTTAGTAACAGGTTCCCTCGCCAGCCCGCCCTCAGCAAAGGGGGCAGAGGCGTACCTAGGCAAACCTGAGCCCTGGGCAAAACCTGAGTTGGATGCCCCCCCATGGGCAGCCACCCCACCACGACCCCCAAAAAATTTTTTGCACCAGGTCATTTCTAAATCATCATCACATTATAGAAAATGCCCCAACTCACACATCTGAACACCGCAATGGTGAAACACACAGATTCTTTGATAGAGACTGGTGAGATAAAAGGTACGAAAGGCTGAGAATCCATGAATTGCAGTACCTGAAAAGGATTAACCCAGTTCAGGGAGTTACATTATTAGTCGCAATTGCTATATGGAACCTTCACGTTCAAAGGCAGGATGCCTCTCGGGGAGGCGAGGGCGTGGAGATGGGAAAGCGTACCCAATTAGTAACCCCCTCTCGGCACACACAAATAATTAGTAACCCACTCTCAGGAACTGGTGAGAACCTGCTGGGTCCCACCTCTGACCAAGGCCCTAAATCGTCCCCACATTGCCCAGGAGGGGGGAAGTCGAGAACACAGGGGCAAGGCCTCAGAGTTGGGAAAAAAGCACGGCGGTCCTGACCGTTTCCTATGAAAGCAGCTGAGAGACAGAGTTGCCCCCCCAGGAGGATTTGGGGATCCTTGAGAGGGGGCTGCAGGCAAAAGCAGACCTGTCACCACCACACAGATCACAGATCAACACAAACTGATCTCTGTAGGACATCAACGAGCTTTCCTTCATATCACCTAGTACTGTATCCTTTATGGCAGTGGTTCCTACCCATTGCGGTATGGTGACCCTTTAAAAATGATTTTGGAAAACCAATACAATATTCTGAATGGGAAAAAAGTTGGGGGGCAAAACATTTTTTTTACTTCAGGGGAAAACTTATATAAAGTTTTCCATAGATGGCACTTAACACTTCTTCAATTGGCCAAAATTGTTGAAAACTCCCCCACCCACAATTTGTTGGAAGCGTAAGAGACACATAGGTTCACAACTCCACATGTGGTAGAGTTGTAGAAAGATTTTAAAAATTCTGGAAAACAATACATTGATATATACAACAAATATCCGGAGAAAAATTTGAACGGAATCCAGAAAAATATTTACTTGAAATCTGGGCATGAGAATGAATCAACTAGGAATCTTAATTTATTTTTGTATTTAATTATGGCGGCAAGAGTGCTGATAGTAAGAAAATGGAAAAACGATAAAACGCCACAGCAAGAAAATTGGATTTCATTGATCTTTGAATTTATGGAAATAGACAGATTATCCGCTTGCTTGAAAAATCTTCAAATGAATAAAGCTGAAAAAATCTGGTATCCCATGAAGACATTCTTAGAAAGAAGACTCAATAAACAGTTATTTTGTAAAATATAAATATATACTGTATTATTTTTAGACCCTAGATAGTGGGTTTTCCCTTTTCTATTTTGACAATAAAGCAATTAATAGAACTTAGTAAGTTCTATATGTATTATGGCATTTGGATAATGTTGCTTTCTGTATATTTTCTTTATTGCTCTTGTTCTCACCTGTTCCTTTTGGAGTACTTCTTGACATAGAGCAGAAGTCATTTTTTTTTTCAAATTACTCTATATTTAACGTTGATTTACATAAAGAATGTATTAATGATGATGTAAACTTTTCCAATACCATTGATTTGTATTTAATTTCTTTGGCTTTATTAAGAAATGTCCCGGGTAGGCCTCTGCGATCGGCAGAGGCCAATTTACTGGTGGCCCCCAGCCCCTCCATGATGCGGCTGGCCTCTCCCCGGACCAGGGCTTTTATGGCACTGGCCCCTGCCTGGTGGAACACTCTTCCATCAGAGGTGCGGGCCCTGCGGGATCTTGGTGAATCCCCTCCAGGATGCCCCTGTGTTGCGTGCCATCCCATCATTGGCATGCCCAATATAACATCTAGTTAGCACTACTGTCCCCTCCCGGCCTTGGGATTGGGCGCCATAATATAATATAATATAATATAATATAATATAATATAATATAATATAATATAATATAATATAATATAATATAACAAACATAACATAATATAATATAATATTGCTGCTATGTTTTTATGGTTTTATAGATTTGTAAATTGTTTTAAATTAGCTTAGTTATTATTGTGCAAAATGTTGTTTTTGGCCTGCTGTGTTTAATGTTATTATGTTATTGTTGTTGCTGGCCTGCTGTACACCGCCCAGAGCCCTTCGGGGATGGGCGGTTTAAAATCTAATATAATAAATGAATGAATGAATAAATAAATAAATAAATAAATTTGAAAAAGATTCCAGTCGAGCAGCACCTTTTTGACCAACAAGATTTCCAAGGTAGAAGCTTTTCAGGGTCAAAGCTTCCTTCGACATGGAAGATTTCAGTCTCAAAAGTTTCTGCCCTAGAAATCTTGTTCTTTCAGGGGCTTTCAGACTAGAACCTTACTTTTCTACTGTGGACCAATCAAATTACATTTATTGGCATTTCCAACATAAAGGAGATACACAGAGTGTATCGATCATGGTTCTTTTCATCTGAAAGTTAAAACTGAAAAGGCACGACTTTATTTTAACAAGATGAGTTTGAAGAATTGAACAAATTCTTTGTCTTTGGAGTTAACCTGAATCACGGCTTTCACTAAAGATTTCACCACTATCTCAGTTGTTTCTGAGTCAACATCACGCAAGGAAAATTTAGTTAATCAGTCTCCTTTTAAGTATTTGCAACCTTTAAAAAAATAAGATAGTATTCAAGATAAGAGTGTTGGCTGGACTCAGATCAGTAAAACTGGACCATTTTGAGAAACACTGCATTTCAGGAGATGCTAAGGAAGAAGACGAAGAGTTTGGATTTATATCCCCCCTTTCTCTCCTGTAGGAGACTCAGAGGGGCTGACAATCTCCTTTCCCTTCCCCCCACAACAAACAAACTGTGTGGTGGGTGGGGCTGAGAGAGTTCCAAAGAACTGGGACTAGCCCAAGGTCAGTACCTTCCATTCACCACCAGCCAAGGATTTTATCAACATCCTGTTCATCTATGAATACATGAAAGCCATCTATGGAAGTTTGAAAGGCATCAGACATTGGTATCCTTCAGTGGCGTAGTGGCTAAGAGCAGTGGCTAAGGGCAGGTGCACTCTGATCTGGAGGAACCGGGTTTGATTCCCAGCTCTGCCACTAGAGTTGTGGAGGCTTATCTGAGGAATTCAGATTAGCCTGTATACTCCCACACACGCCAGCTGGGTGACCTTGGGCTAGTCACAGCTTTTCGGAGCTCTCTCAGCCCCACCCACCTCACAGGGTGTTTGTTGTGAGGGGGGAAGGGCAAGGAAATTGTCAGCCCCTTTGAGTCTCCTACAGGAGAGAAGGGGGGGATATAAATCCAAACGCTTCTTCTTCTTCTTCTCTTCTTCTACACCATTAGGGGATCTCTTACTGCATTACAGAGACTTGATATTCTTGTATTTGTGATCTCCTGTGTGTGTATCGTTCATTGTTTTATTGTTGTAGTTGATTAAGAGTTGTGGTTCTGGTATATAAATGTTTTAATTATTTTCATTAAAAATAGAGTTTTACAGTTCACACTAAAGCCAGACAGGTTCTTCTGTTAACTAGCCCAAGGTTACCCAGCTGGCATGTGTTGCACAGGCTAATCTGAATTCCCCAGATAAGCCTCCACAGCTCAAGTGGCAGAGCTGGGAATCAAACCCAGTTCCTCCAGATTAGAATGCACCTGCTCTTAACCACTACGCCACTGCTGCTCCTAGCTCAAGAGCCACCTGAGACCTTCTGCATGCATTCTAGCATTACGCCCTGGTTTGGATTCCAGTCCCATTGAACTCCGGGCAACTTGATGTATGTTTGACCTATTTTCCAACACACTAACCAGCCTGCCTACTCTAGACTACAGCGATCCAAAAAGTGAACAACCCTCAAACAAATCCAACCCTGGGGTGCTGTGTGGTTTCCGGGCTGTATGGCCATGATCTAGCAGCATTCTCTCCTGACATTTCGCCTGCATCTGTGGCTGGCATCTTCAGAGGATCCAATTGGCCACGCTGGCAGGGGCTGATGGGAATTGTAGTCCATGAACATCTGGAGAGCCGCAGGTTGCAGACCCCTGGAATAGACAATGCTACTACATGGAGTAGTTGTACAGCAACACCCCCCCCCCCAAAAAAAAACCTTGGGGTCTTTGTGAGTACAGAGGCATGCGGCATGAAACAGTATGGAGTGTTGGTTAACAGCAGGTGGACTCTAGTCTGGAGAACTGGGCTTGATTTCCCAGTCCTCTACATGAGTGGCAGACTCTTAGCTAGTGAGCCAAATTTGTTTCCCCTCTCCTACACTCCTGCTGGGTAACCTTGGGCTAGTCACAGTTTTCTCAGAACTCTCTCAACCCCACCTACCTCACCAGGTGTCCGGTGTGGGGAGGGGAAGGGAAAGGAGTTTGCGAGCTGCTTTGAGTCTCCTTAATTACTTAATTACAGTGGCGTCGTGGCTAAGAGCAGTGGCTAAGAGCAGGTGCACTCTGATCCGGAGGAACCGGGTTTGAGTCCCTGCTCTGCCACTTGAGTTGTGGAGGCTTATCTGGGGAATTCCGATTAGCCTGTGCACTCCCACACATGCCAGCTGGGTGACCTTGGGCTAGTCACAGCTCTACGGAGCTCTCTCAGCCCCACCCACCTCACAGGGTGTTTGTTGTGAGCGGGGAAGGGCAAGGAGATTGTAAGCCCCTTTGAGTCTCCTGCAGGAGAGAAAGGGGGGATATAAATCCAAACTCCTCCTCCTCCTCTTCTTCTTCTTCTTCTTCTTCTTCTTCTTCTTCTTCTTCTTCTTCTTCTTCTTCTTCTTCTTCTTCTTCTTCTTCTAGGAGAGGTGTAAACAGGGTGTAAATCCAAACTAACTAACAGGGTGTAAATCCAAACTATCCTTCTCTAAATTGGAACATACATATTTCGAAGGGACCAACTGCGAACTCAAATAAGGGGACACAACATCACAGACATAATACGATTTCAATGTCACCTCTTCCTTTTGGCTTCAGGGTTGAAAATGCTCCCTTGGTTATTAAGAGCATGCCAGGCATTCTGAATGGCTACAGGAAATGTGAGCTCCCAAAGGCACCTGGTGGGCCACTGCGAGTAGCAGAGAGCTGGACTAGATGGACTCTGGTCTGATCCAGCTGGCTTGTTCTTATGTTCTTATGAAAGGTCAGGAAGACACAGCTCTCCATTTGGAAGCCATAAGCAAGGCTGTAAAGGACAGGGCATGTTGGGAGAAGTTCCACTTGCAGGGTCACCCTCAGTTGGAAGGACTCTGATGGCGCTTCACACACACGGAAACCTGAGCAGCTGGGTTTGCGTCAAGCACATCCAGCCAGAGAGCTCTGCGCAATTTAGCCCGTTGGACCCCCAAGGTCAGATTCTGCCATCAGTTACACAGAGGAAGGTTCCCCGCATCAGAAGAAAGAGCTGCTACTTGCAGAATGGAACCTTTGGGTTCAAGCTATTTAATGCAAGCAGGCATAGGGGTCAAGTTTGACAGGACAGCAGCAGCATCTACTGATTTGTTCAGTTGTCTTCTCCAATTGCATGTAAAGTTGGAGGGAGCTTATTTTGACATTAGATGGGCCCCTTTGGCACATGAAGAATAATGTACATTCAACTGGTTCTGGTGGGTTTTCCAGGCTGTGTGGCCGTGGTATGGTGGATCTTGTTCCTAACGTTTTGCCTGCACCTGTGGCTGGCATCTTCAGAGGTGTATCCCAGAGGGAAGTCTGTGTAACAGACTTCCCTCTATGATACACCTGTGTAACAGACTTCCCTGTTACACCAGTGTAACAGACTTTCCTCTGTAAAACACCTGTGTAACAGACTTCCCTCTGTGATACACTTCTGAAGATGGCTCTGAAGACTTTCCTCTGTGATACACCTCTGAAGATGGCTGGCATCTTCAGAGGTGTATCCCAGAGGGAAGTCTGTGTAACAGGTGTAACAGGAAGTCTGTGTAACACCTCTGAAGATGCCAGCCACAGATGCAGGCGAAACGTTAGGAACAAGATCCACCAGACCACGGCCACACAGCCCAGAAAACCCACCAGAACCAGTTGAATCCGGCCGTGAAAGCCTTCGACAATACAATGCACATTCAACCCATTTTCACAATTGTTTAAAAGTGGACTTTGCTCTTCCGCACAGTAAAATCCAGCTTCAAAGTAGATTGAAAGTGGATTGAAAGTGCATTATCCTGGGTGTGCAGAAGGGGCCATGGAGGACACAGGAAACATGACTGTCCCCTGTGGTCTGTGACCAGGGCCCTTTGTTCTGGCTACAGTCTGCCGCTCACTTCTGAAGTATCTTCTGGGCTAGAGTATTCACCGGGGCATTGGTTCACAGGCCCATTCAGCAGAGACAAGGTGGTCCAAAACAGCAGCTTTTGATTTAGAACAGTGTTTCCCAACCTTTTCGACGTCACGGTACCCTTGACTTCGCTCTTCATATCTCATATCTTCATATACCCTTGAGGTTCATTTGATTTTTTTTGCATTTTTAAGGTTTTTTTTTCTGTTTTTGGCCTGTAGGTGGGGGGAGTGGCAAGCAGGGGGAGGGGAGGGGAGGGAAAGCAGCATTGACAGCCACGTTGTTTGTTTGCCTAAATTCGGCATGGATTGGGGGGATTTAAAGGGAGAGCTCCCTTTAAATCTAACCACCCCCCCTCCACACCGCATTTAGGCAAATAAAACAATGCTGTTTTTCAGTGTTGTTTAAAAAGAACCCATGTGGCTTCCAACCCCCCCCCCCTTTCAAAATCCATTTGATTCCGGTGGGGGGGAGCGGTAGCATTGTCAGGGTACCCCTGGGATGTGCTCAGGGTACCCCAGGGTACCACGGAACCCTGGTTGGGAATCACTGATTTAGAAGAAGAGCGACTCTGACGACCATCAGCTTTGGCTAGCCTGCAGGAACTGGACACAGAGACCAAGAGCTCCCCCCAATGGGGGCAAGCTAAATCAGGAGTACACTGTGACCGTTACCTGCATGTTTACACACAGTAAATATACCGCAATTTCTAGCAATTAGAATTGCCAACTTGAAGATGGAGACTGGAATCTCTCAGAATTACAACTGACCTCCTCCTGGTACAGAAGAAGAAGAGTTTGGATTTATATCCCCCGCTTTCTCTCCTGCAGGAGACTCAAAGGGGTTTACAATCTCCTTGCCCTCCCCCCCTCGCAACAAACACCCTGTGAGGTGGGTGGGGCTGAGAGAGCTCCAAGAAGCTGTGACTAGCCCAAGGTCACCCAGCTGGCGTGTGTTGGGAGTGCACAGGCTAATCTGAATTCCCCAGGTGAGCCTCCACAGCTCAGGCGGCAGAGCTGGGAATCAAACCCGGTTCCTCCAGATTAGATACACGAGCTCTTAACCTCCTACGCCACTGCTGCTCCTACGCCACTGCTACAGGATCAAACAGGAACCAGCTCTTTTTAAGGTGGTTCCTCAAATGGACTAGAAGTCCATTTTCATGTTCCTGACTTGGCCTGTGTCGGGTCTATTGTGTAGTTATTTATTTACATCCTGTGCATAGAATCATAGAGTTGGAAGAGACCTCAAGGGCCATCAAGTCTAACCCCCTGCAATGCAGGAAGACACAATCAAAACACTGCTGACATATGATCATCCAGCTTCTGTTTAGAAACCTCCAAAGGAGAAGACTCCACAACTCTCCAAGATAGTGCATTCCACTGTCAAACAGCCCTTACTGTCAGGAAGTTTTTCCTGATGTTTAGGCGGAATCTCCTTGACCCCATTCCTCCTGGTCCTAGTCTCTGGAGCAGCAGAAAACAAGCTTGCTCCCTCACCAACATGACATCCCTTCAAATATCTAAACAGGGCTATCATGTCACCTCTTAACATGCTCAGAGATACTTCAATCCCCATATTCTAGAACAGTGATGGTGAACCTATGGCACAGGTGCCAGAGGCGGCACTCGGAGCCCTCTCTGTGGGCACGTGCACACAGAGTTTGTCATGTGGAGGGTGGAAAATCATTCCCCCACACACACACACATCTAGGCTGGCCTGGGCCACTGAGCACAATGTGTGTGCACCGCAGTGAGCAGGGTGGACTCGGCTGGCGGGCCTGGTGCTTGTGCTCCGGGTGGCTGTTGGCAGGGGTGGGGGCACAGAGGAGGCAGAGATGCTAGAGAGGCACAGTGCGGTGTGCACAGGACTTGCTGCAGGCTAGAGCAGGCTGGCCCCTGCTCGAGCGGGTGGGGTGGAGGAAGAGGGAGCCAACTGGTTTTTTCTAAACTAAAACCTCAGCATTCAGGGTTGGCACTTTGCGATAAATAAGTGGGGTTTGGGTTGCAATTTGGGCACTCGGTCTCAAAAAGGTTCGCCATCACTCCGCCATCATGTAAAGTGATGCACATAGGGGCAAAAAATCCAAACTTCACATACACGCTACAGGGGTCAGTGCTATCAGTCAAAGACCAGGAAAGGGATTTGGGCGTCTTAGTTGATAGTTCCATGGGAATGTCAACTCAATGCATGGCAGCTGCGAAAAAGGCAAACTCTATGCTGGGGATAATTAGGAAAGGAGTTGAGAATAAAACTGCAAAGACTGTCATGCCCTTATATAAAGCCGTGGTGCGACCGCACTTGGAGTACTGTGTTCAGTTCTGGTCACCACATCTCAAAAAGGATATTGAAGAGATAGAAAAAGTGCAGAGAAGGGCAACGAGGATGATTGAGGGACTGGAGCACCTTCCCTATGAGGAGAGGCTGCAGCGTTTGGGACTCTTTAGTTTGGAGAGGAGACGTCTGAGGGGGGATAGGATTGAAGTCTATCAAATTATGCATGGGGTAGAAAATGTTGACAGAGAGAAACTGTTCTCTCTTTCTCACAATACTAGAACCAGGGGGCATACATTGAAAATGCTGGGGGGAAGAATTAGGACTAATAAAAGGAAACACTTCTTCACACAACGTGTGATTGGTGTTTGGAATATGCTGCCACAGGAGGTGGTGATGGCCACTAACCTGGATAGCTTTAAAGGGGGCTTGGACAGATTTATGGAGGAGAAGTCAATCTATGGCTACCAATCTTGATCCTCCTTGATCTCAGATTGCAAATGCCTTAGCAGACCAGGTGCTTGGGAGCAGCAGCAGCAGCAGCAGGCCATTGCTTTCACCTACTGCATGTGAGCTCCCAAAGGCACCTGGTGGGCCACTGCGAGTAGCAGAGAGCTGGACTAGATGGACTCTGGTCTGATCCAGCTGGCTTGTTCTTATGTTCTTATGTTCATCACTGTTCTAGAACTTGATTCTAACATACTCTCTCGAGTTGGGGTCTTGGCATGAATTTGGAGTTGTGCAGGGGAAGAATAGGCAAGAGAGGACGCTTGCCGACTCTGGCTTGCAAAGTTCCTGGCAATTTGGAGGGAGGAACGGAATCTGGGAGCAGGTAGCCTTTGGGATGGGAGCTTGGCTGGATATAATGACACAGAGTTCTGTCTCCAAAGCAACTAATTTTTTTCCCGGCGAGCTGATTTCTGTCTTCTGGAGATCAGCTGAAAGTCTGCGAAATCTCCAGACATCAAACGGAGGTGGTCGGTGCTCCCAGCAAAGAAAGAGAAAGACAGAATGGTGGAGACGGAAGCTTGCTTTTCAAAGAGGGGCCGAAGGAGAAAGGGAAAATAAGGGCTGAATTATTACTGGAGAAAAACAGGATATTGAATTCACAGGGTGCCGTTTGCTGGCGAGAGAGGTGAGGAGCAGAGTTTAATTCCTGAACAGAGGGATCCTGTGGTTTTACAACGGGGTGGAAGATAAGGAGGGCTCGCTATGTAATTGTGTAAGGTCTGATTTATGGGCAGAGCCTGCAAGGGAAAAAACTTTCCTCGGGCAACCTTCCACCGGCTCAGCATCTTGCTTGAACGAGGCTGCAACCTACGCAGGAAAAAAAAGTTATGTGCGGTTTGTTATCACATCAGCACAGCACAGTAACTAGCAGGGCTTCGGATCTTTAGCCAGCAAACTACCCGAGGGCAGATACTTTCCATTGCATGTAACTATTTAAGGACGTGCCAAGATGCACGGGGAAACTGACTGTTGTGCGTTTCCTGGCAGAGTGGCCAAGGTCTGGTAGGTTTCGTAGAATCATAGAGTTGGAAGAGACCCCTGGGGCCAAATCAGACCCAGAGGTATACAGAAAAGGCTATGGGTGCTCAGGGGTCAAAGAAAGCACTCTGCAAATGCACAGAGTTTGTGTCGCTGTTTTGACTTCAGGTTTGTGCACCTTGGTGTCAGAGGCGGAGCAAGGGGGAACTGTGCCCAGGACTGTCTGCCATGCTGCTGTCTGCCCCCGCCCCGGAACGCCACGCCCTCACCATTCCCCCTCCACTGCCCAACCACACCCTCTCTGCTGCTCTGCCTGGGGCGTTGCACCCCACCTTGTCCCGTTGGCACTACGCCACTGCTCGGTGTTGCGTAGCTGTGAAATGGGACGTCAATATGGCATGTGCTATATGCATTCGACTTGCCTCCATGTTTCTATCACTTGGAGCCACCTGCTGGCGCACATAATTAATTTCTGCTTTGCCGGGGGATGCATTTCCCTCTGGGTAGAGTCAGCCTGTCACCAGAATCCTCCCTTAAGCCACCCACTCATGCAACCAAAGAGGTCCCTTTTTTGTCTGTGGAATAACTGAGCACACAGGGACAACTCTAATAATAATAATAATAATAATAATAATAATAATAATAATAATAATAATAATAAGAAGAAGAAGAAGAAGAAGAAGAAGAAGAAGAAGAAGAAGAAGAAGAAGAAGAAGAAGAAGAAGAAGAAGAAGAAGAAGAAGAAGAAACAGCAGCAGCAGCAGCAGCAGCAGCAGCCGCTGCCGCCGAATTGAACATCCTGGACAGAAAAACAAGGAAAATTATGACCATCAATCGAGCACTGCATCCAAGAAGTGATGTAGACAGACTCTACCTAGCAAGGTCAGGAAGGGAGGGAGAGAGGGGCTGCTCCACGTCCAGAAGCAATCAGTAAGAGGAAGAGAAAAGAGGCCTGAAAAGAATACATCCAAAGAGAGAAAAGTCCAAGAGCCAGCATTGAAAGAAGTCCACAAGGCTACGAGGATGCACTGAAAGCCAAAAGAATCAAAAGAAGTATAGAAGGTCCAACAGTTTAAAACCACGAAAGGAGCAGGTGGCTACAAACAAGCCCTCCATGGAACCAGTACTTTAAGAACATTGCAGGGAAGGTTGACAGCAAGAAGAAAACATGGGAAGTGGCTCTCAGAAGGGGGGGGAACTCCTAAAGAAAGGAAACTGAAGAGCCTGATTTTTTTGCATGCCCAGGAGCAAGCATTACGGACAAATGCACAATAAAGACCACGAATCGAAAAGGATCCTACAATGACCCAAAGTGCCGTCGTCTCTGCAAAGAGGGGTGATGGCTTAACAGAGTGGAGCACATCATCTGCCAATGTCGTAAGAAAATAGCCCGAACTGACTATCTCGAGAGCGTCACAATAGGCTAGCAACACAATGGTGCACTGGAACCTTTGCAAAAAAGTCTGGCCTGCCCTGTAGCAAGACCACAAATGGAGCACGAGCACAAGCCAGAGAAGACCACAGAAAATGGAGAAGCAAAAATACTCTGGGACTTTGGGAGAATACAGACAGCAGACAGACACCTGGCACACAACACCCCAGACAGCGTAAGCAGTGGTAGAGAAAAAAACATGTTTTGGATCATAGATGTTGCTGTGTGCCCAGTTGACAGCAGGGTAGAAGGGACAAAGAGCTGGGAAAAAGATCACAAAATACAAGGACCTACCTGGAATTGAAGTTGTGAGCGATTGTGGCAAAAGAACAACAATGTAATCCCGCACTAGTAGTGTCAGTTGCTTTGAGGAGGAGGAATCCCAAGAAATCTTGAAAAACATCTGGAAAGCCTAAACTTGGACAGAACATCAGTCCACCTGCTGCAGAAAAGCTTAGCACTTCTAGGGAACTACTCACATATTCCTAACACTTAAATACCACCTCCTAATATCCCTGGAGTCCTTGGGAAGGACTCGATATTCAGAGATGAATTCCAGACACTTGTGCTGTGTTGTTATGTGTATAATAAATAGTTTACATTTATATCCCCCCTTTCTCTCCTGCAAGGAGACTCAAAGGGGAGTACAATCTCCTTTCCCTCCCCCCCACAACCGACACCCTTTGAGGTGGGTGGGGCTGAGAGAGCTCCGAAGAACTGTGACTAGCCCCCCCCCCCCCCCCCCCCCCCCCCCCCCCCCCCCCCCCCCCCCCCCCCCCCCCCCCCCCCCCCCACCCCCCCCCCCCCCCCCCCCCCCCCCCCCCCCCCCCCCCCCCCCCCCACCCCCCCCCCCCCCCACCCCCCCCCCCCCCCACTCCCCCCCCCCCCCCCCCCCCCCCCCCCCCACTCTCCCCCCCCCCCACCCCCCCCCGCCCCCCACCTCCCCCCCCCCCCACCCCCCCTCCCCCCCAAACCCCCCCCCCCCCCCACCCCCCCCCCCCCCCACCCCCCCCCCCCCCCACCCCCCCCCCCCCCCACCCCCCCCCCCCCCCCCCCCCCCCCCCCCCCACCCCCCCCCCCCCCCACCCCCCCCCCCCCCCACCCCCCCCCCCCCCCACCCCCCCCCCCCCCCACCCCCCCCCCCCCCCACCCCCCCCCCCCCCCACCCCCCCCCCCCCCCACCCCCCCCCCCCCCCACCCCCCCCCCCCCCCACCCCCCCCCCCCCCCACCCCCCCCCCCCCCCACCCCCCCCCCCCCCCACCCCCCCCCCCCCCCACCCCCCCCCCCCCCCACCCCCCCCCCCCCCCACCCCCCCCCCCCCCCACCCCCCCCCCCCCCCACCCCCCCCCCCCCCCACCCCCCCCCCCCCCCACCCCCCCCCCCCCCCACCCCCCCCCCCCCCCACCCCCCCCCCCCCCCACCCCCCCCCCCCCCCACCCCCCCCCCCCCCCACCCCCCCCCCCCCCCACCCCCCCCCCCCCCCACCCCCCCCCCCCCCCACCCCCCCCCCCCCCCACCCCCCCCCCCCCCCACCCCCCCCCCCCCCCACCCCCCCCCCCCCCCACCCCCCCCCCCCCCCACCCCCCCCCCCCCCCACCCCCCCCCCCCCCCACCCCCCCCCCCCCCCACCCCCCCCCCCCCCCACCCCCCCCCCCCCCCACCCCCCCCCCCCCCCACCCCCCCCCCCCCCCACCCCCCCCCCCCCCCACCCCCCCCCCCCCCCACCCCCCCCCCCCCCCACCCCCCCCCCCCCCCACCCCCCCCCCCCCCCACCCCCCCCCCCCCCCACCCCCCCCCCCCCCCACCCCCCCCCCCCCCCACCCCCCCCCCCCCCCACCCCCCCCCCCCCCCACCCCCCCCCCCCCCCACCCCCCCCCCCCCCCACCCCCCCCCCCCCCCACCCCCCCCCCCCCCCACCCCCCCCCCCCCCCACCCCCCCCCCCCCCCACCCCCCCCCCCCCCCACCCCCCCCCCCCCCCACCCCCCCCCCCCCCCACCCCCCCCCCCCCCCACCCCCCCCCCCCCCCACCCCCCCCCCCCCCCACCCCCCCCCCCCCCCACCCCCCCCCCCCCCCACCCCCCCCCCCCCCCACCCCCCCCCCCCCCCACCCCCCCCCCCCCCCACCCCCCCCCCCCCCCACCCCCCCCCCCCCCCACCCCCCCCCCCCCCCACCCCCCCCCCCCCCCACCCCCCCCCCCCCCCACCCCCCCCCCCCCCCACCCCCCCCCCCCCCCACCCCCCCCCCCCCCCACCCCCCCCCCCCCCCACCCCCCCCCCCCCCCACCCCCCCCCCCCCCCACCCCCCCCCCCCCCCACCCCCCCCCCCCCCCACCCCCCCCCCCCCCCACCCCCCCCCCCCCCCACCCCCCCCCCCCCCCACCCCCCCCCCCCCCCACCCCCCCCCCCCCCCACCCCCCCCCCCCCCCACCCCCCCCCCCCCCCACCCCCCCCCCCCCCCACCCCCCCCCCCCCCCACCCCCCCCCCCCCCCACCCCCCCCCCCCCCCACCCCCCCCCCCCCCCACCCCCCCCCCCCCCCACCCCCCCCCCCCCCCACCCCCCCCCCCCCCCACCCCCCCCCCCCCCCACCCCCCCCCCCCCCCACCCCCCCCCCCCCCCACCCCCCCCCCCCCCCACCCCCCCCCCCCCCCACCCCCCCCCCCCCCCACCCCCCCCCCCCCCCACCCCCCCCCCCCCCCACCCCCCCCCCCCCCCACCCCCCCCCCCCCCCACCCCCCCCCCCCCCCACCCCCCCCCCCCCCCACCCCCCCCCCCCCCCACCCCCCCCCCCCCCCACCCCCCCCCCCCCCCACCCCCCCCCCCCCCCACCCCCCCCCCCCCCCACCCCCCCCCCCCCCCACCCCCCCCCCCCCCCACCCCCCCCCCCCCCCACCCCCCCCCCCCCCCACCCCCCCCCCCCCCCACCCCCCCCCCCCCCCACCCCCCCCCCCCCCCACCCCCCCCCCCCCCCACCCCCCCCCCCCCCCACCCCCCCCCCCCCCCACCCCCCCCCCCCCCCACCCCCCCCCCCCCCCACCCCCCCCCCCCCCCACCCCCCCCCCCCCCCACCCCCCCCCCCCCCCACCCCCCCCCCCCCCCACCCCCCCCCCCCCCCACCCCCCCCCCCCCCCACCCCCCCCCCCCCCCACCCCCCCCCCCCCCCACCCCCCCCCCCCCCCACCCCCCCCCCCCCCCACCCCCCCCCCCCCCCACCCCCCCCCCCCCCCACCCCCCCCCCCCCCCACCCCCCCCCCCCCCCACCCCCCCCCCCCCCCACCCCCCCCCCCCCCCACCCCCCCCCCCCCCCACCCCCCCCCCCCCCCACCCCCCCCCCCCCCCACCCCCCCCCCCCCCCACCCCCCCCCCCCCCCACCCCCCCCCCCCCCCACCCCCCCCCCCCCCCACCCCCCCCCCCCCCCACCCCCCCCCCCCCCCACCCCCCCCCCCCCCCACCCCCCCCCCCCCCCACCCCCCCCCCCCCCCACCCCCCCCCCCCCCCACCCCCCCCCCCCCCCACCCCCCCCCCCCCCCACCCCCCCCCCCCCCCACCCCCCCCCCCCCCCACCCCCCCCCCCCCCCACCCCCCCCCCCCCCCACCCCCCCCCCCCCCCACCCCCCCCCCCCCCCACCCCCCCCCCCCCCCACCCCCCCCCCCCCCCACCCCCCCCCCCCCCCACCCCCCCCCCCCCCCACCCCCCCCCCCCCCCACCCCCCCCCCCCCCCACCCCCCCCCCCCCCCACCCCCCCCCCCCCCCACCCCCCCCCCCCCCCACCCCCCCCCCCCCCCACCCCCCCCCCCCCCCACCCCCCCCCCCCCCCACCCCCCCCCCCCCCCACCCCCCCCCCCCCCCACCCCCCCCCCCCCCCACCCCCCCCCCCCCCCACCCCCCCCCCCCCCCACCCCCCCCCCCCCCCACCCCCCCCCCCCCCCACCCCCCCCCCCCCCCACCCCCCCCCCCCCCCACCCCCCCCCCCCCCCACCCCCCCCCCCCCCCACCCCCCCCCCCCCCCACCCCCCCCCCCCCCCACCCCCCCCCCCCCCCACCCCCCCCCCCCCCCACCCCCCCCCCCCCCCACCCCCCCCCCCCCCCACCCCCCCCCCCCCCCACCCCCCCCCCCCCCCACCCCCCCCCCCCCCCACCCCCCCCCCCCCCCACCCCCCCCCCCCCCCACCCCCCCCCCCCCCCACCCCCCCCCCCCCCCACCCCCCCCCCCCCCCACCCCCCCCCCCCCCCACCCCCCCCCCCCCCCACCCCCCCCCCCCCCCACCCCCCCCCCCCCCCACCCCCCCCCCCCCCCACCCCCCCCCCCCCCCACCCCCCCCCCCCCCCACCCCCCCCCCCCCCCACCCCCCCCCCCCCCCACCCCCCCCCCCCCCCACCCCCCCCCCCCCCCACCCCCCCCCCCCCCCACCCCCCCCCCCCCCCACCCCCCCCCCCCCCCACCCCCCCCCCCCCCCACCCCCCCCCCCCCCCACCCCCCCCCCCCCCCACCCCCCCCCCCCCCCACCCCCCCCCCCCCCCACCCCCCCCCCCCCCCACCCCCCCCCCCCCCCACCCCCCCCCCCCCCCACCCCCCCCCCCCCCCACCCCCCCCCCCCCCCACCCCCCCCCCCCCCCACCCCCCCCCCCCCCCACCCCCCCCCCCCCCCACCCCCCCCCCCCCCCACCCCCCCCCCCCCCCACCCCCCCCCCCCCCCACCCCCCCCCCCCCCCACCCCCCCCCCCCCCCACCCCCCCCCCCCCCCACCCCCCCCCCCCCCCACCCCCCCCCCCCCCCACCCCCCCCCCCCCCCACCCCCCCCCCCCCCCACCCCCCCCCCCCCCCACCCCCCCCCCCCCCCACCCCCCCCCCCCCCCACCCCCCCCCCCCCCCACCCCCCCCCCCCCCCACCCCCCCCCCCCCCCACCCCCCCCCCCCCCCACCCCCCCCCCCCCCCACCCCCCCCCCCCCCCACCCCCCCCCCCCCCCACCCCCCCCCCCCCCCACCCCCCCCCCCCCCCACCCCCCCCCCCCCCCACCCCCCCCCCCCCCCACCCCCCCCCCCCCCCACCCCCCCCCCCCCCCACCCCCCCCCCCCCCCACCCCCCCCCCCCCCCACCCCCCCCCCCCCCCACCCCCCCCCCCCCCCACCCCCCCCCCCCCCCACCCCCCCCCCCCCCCACCCCCCCCCCCCCCCACCCCCCCCCCCCCCCACCCCCCCCCCCCCCCACCCCCCCCCCCCCCCACCCCCCCCCCCCCCCACCCCCCCCCCCCCCCACCCCCCCCCCCCCCCACCCCCCCCCCCCCCCACCCCCCCCCCCCCCCACCCCCCCCCCCCCCCACCCCCCCCCCCCCCCACCCCCCCCCCCCCCCACCCCCCCCCCCCCCCACCCCCCCCCCCCCCCACCCCCCCCCCCCCCCACCCCCCCCCCCCCCCACCCCCCCCCCCCCCCACCCCCCCCCCCCCCCACCCCCCCCCCCCCCCACCCCCCCCCCCCCCCACCCCCCCCCCCCCCCACCCCCCCCCCCCCCCACCCCCCCCCCCCCCCACCCCCCCCCCCCCCCACCCCCCCCCCCCCCCACCCCCCCCCCCCCCCACCCCCCCCCCCCCCCACCCCCCCCCCCCCCCACCCCCCCCCCCCCCCACCCCCCCCCCCCCCCACCCCCCCCCCCCCCCACCCCCCCCCCCCCCCACCCCCCCCCCCCCCCACCCCCCCCCCCCCCCACCCCCCCCCCCCCCCACCCCCCCCCCCCCCCACCCCCCCCCCCCCCCACCCCCCCCCCCCCCCACCCCCCCCCCCCCCCACCCCCCCCCCCCCCCACCCCCCCCCCCCCCCACCCCCCCCCCCCCCCACCCCCCCCCCCCCCCACCCCCCCCCCCCCCCACCCCCCCCCCCCCCCACCCCCCCCCCCCCCCACCCCCCCCCCCCCCCACCCCCCCCCCCCCCCACCCCCCCCCCCCCCCACCCCCCCCCCCCCCCACCCCCCCCCCCCCCCACCCCCCCCCCCCCCCACCCCCCCCCCCCCCCACCCCCCCCCCCCCCCACCCCCCCCCCCCCCCACCCCCCCCCCCCCCCACCCCCCCCCCCCCCCACCCCCCCCCCCCCCCACCCCCCCCCCCCCCCACCCCCCCCCCCCCCCACCCCCCCCCCCCCCCACCCCCCCCCCCCCCCACCCCCCCCCCCCCCCACCCCCCCCCCCCCCCACCCCCCCCCCCCCCCACCCCCCCCCCCCCCCACCCCCCCCCCCCCCCACCCCCCCCCCCCCCCACCCCCCCCCCCCCCCACCCCCCCCCCCCCCCACCCCCCCCCCCCCCCACCCCCCCCCCCCCCCACCCCCCCCCCCCCCCACCCCCCCCCCCCCCCACCCCCCCCCCCCCCCACCCCCCCCCCCCCCCACCCCCCCCCCCCCCCACCCCCCCCCCCCCCCACCCCCCCCCCCCCCCACCCCCCCCCCCCCCCACCCCCCCCCCCCCCCACCCCCCCCCCCCCCCACCCCCCCCCCCCCCCACCCCCCCCCCCCCCCACCCCCCCCCCCCCCCACCCCCCCCCCCCCCCACCCCCCCCCCCCCCCACCCCCCCCCCCCCCCACCCCCCCCCCCCCCCACCCCCCCCCCCCCCCACCCCCCCCCCCCCCCACCCCCCCCCCCCCCCACCCCCCCCCCCCCCCACCCCCCCCCCCCCCCACCCCCCCCCCCCCCCACCCCCCCCCCCCCCCACCCCCCCCCCCCCCCACCCCCCCCCCCCCCCACCCCCCCCCCCCCCCACCCCCCCCCCCCCCCACCCCCCCCCCCCCCCACCCCCCCCCCCCCCCACCCCCCCCCCCCCCCACCCCCCCCCCCCCCCACCCCCCCCCCCCCCCACCCCCCCCCCCCCCCACCCCCCCCCCCCCCCACCCCCCCCCCCCCCCACCCCCCCCCCCCCCCACCCCCCCCCCCCCCCACCCCCCCCCCCCCCCACCCCCCCCCCCCCCCACCCCCCCCCCCCCCCACCCCCCCCCCCCCCCACCCCCCCCCCCCCCCACCCCCCCCCCCCCCCACCCCCCCCCCCCCCCACCCCCCCCCCCCCCCACCCCCCCCCCCCCCCACCCCCCCCCCCCCCCACCCCCCCCCCCCCCCACCCCCCCCCCCCCCCACCCCCCCCCCCCCCCACCCCCCCCCCCCCCCACCCCCCCCCCCCCCCACCCCCCCCCCCCCCCACCCCCCCCCCCCCCCACCCCCCCCCCCCCCCACCCCCCCCCCCCCCCACCCCCCCCCCCCCCCACCCCCCCCCCCCCCCACCCCCCCCCCCCCCCACCCCCCCCCCCCCCCACCCCCCCCCCCCCCCACCCCCCCCCCCCCCCACCCCCCCCCCCCCCCACCCCCCCCCCCCCCCACCCCCCCCCCCCCCCACCCCCCCCCCCCCCCACCCCCCCCCCCCCCCACCCCCCCCCCCCCCCACCCCCCCCCCCCCCCACCCCCCCCCCCCCCCACCCCCCCCCCCCCCCACCCCCCCCCCCCCCCACCCCCCCCCCCCCCCACCCCCCCCCCCCCCCACCCCCCCCCCCCCCCACCCCCCCCCCCCCCCACCCCCCCCCCCCCCCACCCCCCCCCCCCCCCACCCCCCCCCCCCCCCACCCCCCCCCCCCCCCACCCCCCCCCCCCCCCACCCCCCCCCCCCCCCACCCCCCCCCCCCCCCACCCCCCCCCCCCCCCACCCCCCCCCCCCCCCACCCCCCCCCCCCCCCACCCCCCCCCCCCCCCACCCCCCCCCCCCCCCACCCCCCCCCCCCCCCACCCCCCCCCCCCCCCACCCCCCCCCCCCCCCACCCCCCCCCCCCCCCACCCCCCCCCCCCCCCACCCCCCCCCCCCCCCACCCCCCCCCCCCCCCACCCCCCCCCCCCCCCACCCCCCCCCCCCCCCACCCCCCCCCCCCCCCACCCCCCCCCCCCCCCACCCCCCCCCCCCCCCACCCCCCCCCCCCCCCACCCCCCCCCCCCCCCACCCCCCCCCCCCCCCACCCCCCCCCCCCCCCACCCCCCCCCCCCCCCACCCCCCCCCCCCCCCACCCCCCCCCCCCCCCACCCCCCCCCCCCCCCACCCCCCCCCCCCCCCACCCCCCCCCCCCCCCACCCCCCCCCCCCCCCACCCCCCCCCCCCCCCACCCCCCCCCCCCCCCACCCCCCCCCCCCCCCACCCCCCCCCCCCCCCACCCCCCCCCCCCCCCACCCCCCCCCCCCCCCACCCCCCCCCCCCCCCACCCCCCCCCCCCCCCACCCCCCCCCCCCCCCACCCCCCCCCCCCCCCACCCCCCCCCCCCCCCACCCCCCCCCCCCCCCACCCCCCCCCCCCCCCACCCCCCCCCCCCCCCACCCCCCCCCCCCCCCACCCCCCCCCCCCCCCACCCCCCCCCCCCCCCACCCCCCCCCCCCCCCACCCCCCCCCCCCCCCACCCCCCCCCCCCCCCACCCCCCCCCCCCCCCACCCCCCCCCCCCCCCACCCCCCCCCCCCCCCACCCCCCCCCCCCCCCACCCCCCCCCCCCCCCACCCCCCCCCCCCCCCACCCCCCCCCCCCCCCACCCCCCCCCCCCCCCACCCCCCCCCCCCCCCACCCCCCCCCCCCCCCACCCCCCCCCCCCCCCACCCCCCCCCCCCCCCACCCCCCCCCCCCCCCACCCCCCCCCCCCCCCACCCCCCCCCCCCCCCACCCCCCCCCCCCCCCACCCCCCCCCCCCCCCACCCCCCCCCCCCCCCACCCCCCCCCCCCCCCACCCCCCCCCCCCCCCACCCCCCCCCCCCCCCACCCCCCCCCCCCCCCACCCCCCCCCCCCCCCACCCCCCCCCCCCCCCACCCCCCCCCCCCCCCACCCCCCCCCCCCCCCACCCCCCCCCCCCCCCACCCCCCCCCCCCCCCACCCCCCCCCCCCCCCACCCCCCCCCCCCCCCACCCCCCCCCCCCCCCACCCCCCCCCCCCCCCACCCCCCCCCCCCCCCACCCCCCCCCCCCCCCACCCCCCCCCCCCCCCACCCCCCCCCCCCCCCACCCCCCCCCCCCCCCACCCCCCCCCCCCCCCACCCCCCCCCCCCCCCACCCCCCCCCCCCCCCACCCCCCCCCCCCCCCACCCCCCCCCCCCCCCACCCCCCCCCCCCCCCACCCCCCCCCCCCCCCACCCCCCCCCCCCCCCACCCCCCCCCCCCCCCACCCCCCCCCCCCCCCACCCCCCCCCCCCCCCACCCCCCCCCCCCCCCACCCCCCCCCCCCCCCACCCCCCCCCCCCCCCACCCCCCCCCCCCCCCACCCCCCCCCCCCCCCACCCCCCCCCCCCCCCACCCCCCCCCCCCCCCACCCCCCCCCCCCCCCACCCCCCCCCCCCCCCACCCCCCCCCCCCCCCACCCCCCCCCCCCCCCACCCCCCCCCCCCCCCACCCCCCCCCCCCCCCACCCCCCCCCCCCCCCACCCCCCCCCCCCCCCACCCCCCCCCCCCCCCACCCCCCCCCCCCCCCACCCCCCCCCCCCCCCACCCCCCCCCCCCCCCACCCCCCCCCCCCCCCACCCCCCCCCCCCCCCACCCCCCCCCCCCCCCACCCCCCCCCCCCCCCACCCCCCCCCCCCCCCACCCCCCCCCCCCCCCACCCCCCCCCCCCCCCACCCCCCCCCCCCCCCACCCCCCCCCCCCCCCACCCCCCCCCCCCCCCACCCCCCCCCCCCCCCACCCCCCCCCCCCCCCACCCCCCCCCCCCCCCACCCCCCCCCCCCCCCACCCCCCCCCCCCCCCACCCCCCCCCCCCCCCACCCCCCCCCCCCCCCACCCCCCCCCCCCCCCACCCCCCCCCCCCCCCACCCCCCCCCCCCCCCACCCCCCCCCCCCCCCACCCCCCCCCCCCCCCACCCCCCCCCCCCCCCACCCCCCCCCCCCCCCACCCCCCCCCCCCCCCACCCCCCCCCCCCCCCACCCCCCCCCCCCCCCACCCCCCCCCCCCCCCACCCCCCCCCCCCCCCACCCCCCCCCCCCCCCACCCCCCCCCCCCCCCACCCCCCCCCCCCCCCACCCCCCCCCCCCCCCACCCCCCCCCCCCCCCACCCCCCCCCCCCCCCACCCCCCCCCCCCCCCACCCCCCCCCCCCCCCACCCCCCCCCCCCCCCACCCCCCCCCCCCCCCACCCCCCCCCCCCCCCACCCCCCCCCCCCCCCACCCCCCCCCCCCCCCACCCCCCCCCCCCCCCACCCCCCCCCCCCCCCACCCCCCCCCCCCCCCACCCCCCCCCCCCCCCACCCCCCCCCCCCCCCACCCCCCCCCCCCCCCACCCCCCCCCCCCCCCACCCCCCCCCCCCCCCACCCCCCCCCCCCCCCACCCCCCCCCCCCCCCACCCCCCCCCCCCCCCACCCCCCCCCCCCCCCACCCCCCCCCCCCCCCACCCCCCCCCCCCCCCACCCCCCCCCCCCCCCACCCCCCCCCCCCCCCACCCCCCCCCCCCCCCACCCCCCCCCCCCCCCACCCCCCCCCCCCCCCACCCCCCCCCCCCCCCACCCCCCCCCCCCCCCACCCCCCCCCCCCCCCACCCCCCCCCCCCCCCACCCCCCCCCCCCCCCACCCCCCCCCCCCCCCACCCCCCCCCCCCCCCACCCCCCCCCCCCCCCACCCCCCCCCCCCCCCACCCCCCCCCCCCCCCACCCCCCCCCCCCCCCACCCCCCCCCCCCCCCACCCCCCCCCCCCCCCACCCCCCCCCCCCCCCACCCCCCCCCCCCCCCACCCCCCCCCCCCCCCACCCCCCCCCCCCCCCACCCCCCCCCCCCCCCACCCCCCCCCCCCCCCACCCCCCCCCCCCCCCACCCCCCCCCCCCCCCACCCCCCCCCCCCCCCACCCCCCCCCCCCCCCACCCCCCCCCCCCCCCACCCCCCCCCCCCCCCACCCCCCCCCCCCCCCACCCCCCCCCCCCCCCACCCCCCCCCCCCCCCACCCCCCCCCCCCCCCACCCCCCCCCCCCCCCACCCCCCCCCCCCCCCACCCCCCCCCCCCCCCACCCCCCCCCCCCCCCACCCCCCCCCCCCCCCACCCCCCCCCCCCCCCACCCCCCCCCCCCCCCACCCCCCCCCCCCCCCACCCCCCCCCCCCCCCACCCCCCCCCCCCCCCACCCCCCCCCCCCCCCACCCCCCCCCCCCCCCACCCCCCCCCCCCCCCACCCCCCCCCCCCCCCACCCCCCCCCCCCCCCACCCCCCCCCCCCCCCACCCCCCCCCCCCCCCACCCCCCCCCCCCCCCACCCCCCCCCCCCCCCACCCCCCCCCCCCCCCACCCCCCCCCCCCCCCACCCCCCCCCCCCCCCACCCCCCCCCCCCCCCACCCCCCCCCCCCCCCACCCCCCCCCCCCCCCACCCCCCCCCCCCCCCACCCCCCCCCCCCCCCACCCCCCCCCCCCCCCACCCCCCCCCCCCCCCACCCCCCCCCCCCCCCACCCCCCCCCCCCCCCACCCCCCCCCCCCCCCACCCCCCCCCCCCCCCACCCCCCCCCCCCCCCACCCCCCCCCCCCCCCACCCCCCCCCCCCCCCACCCCCCCCCCCCCCCACCCCCCCCCCCCCCCACCCCCCCCCCCCCCCACCCCCCCCCCCCCCCACCCCCCCCCCCCCCCACCCCCCCCCCCCCCCACCCCCCCCCCCCCCCACCCCCCCCCCCCCCCACCCCCCCCCCCCCCCACCCCCCCCCCCCCCCACCCCCCCCCCCCCCCACCCCCCCCCCCCCCCACCCCCCCCCCCCCCCACCCCCCCCCCCCCCCACCCCCCCCCCCCCCCACCCCCCCCCCCCCCCACCCCCCCCCCCCCCCACCCCCCCCCCCCCCCACCCCCCCCCCCCCCCACCCCCCCCCCCCCCCACCCCCCCCCCCCCCCACCCCCCCCCCCCCCCACCCCCCCCCCCCCCCACCCCCCCCCCCCCCCACCCCCCCCCCCCCCCACCCCCCCCCCCCCCCACCCCCCCCCCCCCCCACCCCCCCCCCCCCCCACCCCCCCCCCCCCCCACCCCCCCCCCCCCCCACCCCCCCCCCCCCCCACCCCCCCCCCCCCCCACCCCCCCCCCCCCCCACCCCCCCCCCCCCCCACCCCCCCCCCCCCCCACCCCCCCCCCCCCCCACCCCCCCCCCCCCCCACCCCCCCCCCCCCCCACCCCCCCCCCCCCCCACCCCCCCCCCCCCCCACCCCCCCCCCCCCCCACCCCCCCCCCCCCCCACCCCCCCCCCCCCCCACCCCCCCCCCCCCCCACCCCCCCCCCCCCCCACCCCCCCCCCCCCCCACCCCCCCCCCCCCCCACCCCCCCCCCCCCCCACCCCCCCCCCCCCCCACCCCCCCCCCCCCCCACCCCCCCCCCCCCCCACCCCCCCCCCCCCCCACCCCCCCCCCCCCCCACCCCCCCCCCCCCCCACCCCCCCCCCCCCCCACCCCCCCCCCCCCCCACCCCCCCCCCCCCCCACCCCCCCCCCCCCCCACCCCCCCCCCCCCCCACCCCCCCCCCCCCCCACCCCCCCCCCCCCCCACCCCCCCCCCCCCCCACCCCCCCCCCCCCCCACCCCCCCCCCCCCCCACCCCCCCCCCCCCCCACCCCCCCCCCCCCCCACCCCCCCCCCCCCCCACCCCCCCCCCCCCCCACCCCCCCCCCCCCCCACCCCCCCCCCCCCCCACCCCCCCCCCCCCCCACCCCCCCCCCCCCCCACCCCCCCCCCCCCCCACCCCCCCCCCCCCCCACCCCCCCCCCCCCCCACCCCCCCCCCCCCCCACCCCCCCCCCCCCCCACCCCCCCCCCCCCCCACCCCCCCCCCCCCCCACCCCCCCCCCCCCCCACCCCCCCCCCCCCCCACCCCCCCCCCCCCCCACCCCCCCCCCCCCCCACCCCCCCCCCCCCCCACCCCCCCCCCCCCCCACCCCCCCCCCCCCCCACCCCCCCCCCCCCCCACCCCCCCCCCCCCCCACCCCCCCCCCCCCCCACCCCCCCCCCCCCCCACCCCCCCCCCCCCCCACCCCCCCCCCCCCCCACCCCCCCCCCCCCCCACCCCCCCCCCCCCCCACCCCCCCCCCCCCCCACCCCCCCCCCCCCCCACCCCCCCCCCCCCCCACCCCCCCCCCCCCCCACCCCCCCCCCCCCCCACCCCCCCCCCCCCCCACCCCCCCCCCCCCCCACCCCCCCCCCCCCCCACCCCCCCCCCCCCCCACCCCCCCCCCCCCCCACCCCCCCCCCCCCCCACCCCCCCCCCCCCCCACCCCCCCCCCCCCCCACCCCCCCCCCCCCCCACCCCCCCCCCCCCCCACCCCCCCCCCCCCCCACCCCCCCCCCCCCCCACCCCCCCCCCCCCCCACCCCCCCCCCCCCCCACCCCCCCCCCCCCCCACCCCCCCCCCCCCCCACCCCCCCCCCCCCCCACCCCCCCCCCCCCCCACCCCCCCCCCCCCCCACCCCCCCCCCCCCCCACCCCCCCCCCCCCCCACCCCCCCCCCCCCCCACCCCCCCCCCCCCCCACCCCCCCCCCCCCCCACCCCCCCCCCCCCCCACCCCCCCCCCCCCCCACCCCCCCCCCCCCCCACCCCCCCCCCCCCCCACCCCCCCCCCCCCCCACCCCCCCCCCCCCCCACCCCCCCCCCCCCCCACCCCCCCCCCCCCCCACCCCCCCCCCCCCCCACCCCCCCCCCCCCCCACCCCCCCCCCCCCCCACCCCCCCCCCCCCCCACCCCCCCCCCCCCCCACCCCCCCCCCCCCCCACCCCCCCCCCCCCCCACCCCCCCCCCCCCCCACCCCCCCCCCCCCCCACCCCCCCCCCCCCCCACCCCCCCCCCCCCCCACCCCCCCCCCCCCCCACCCCCCCCCCCCCCCACCCCCCCCCCCCCCCACCCCCCCCCCCCCCCACCCCCCCCCCCCCCCACCCCCCCCCCCCCCCACCCCCCCCCCCCCCCACCCCCCCCCCCCCCCACCCCCCCCCCCCCCCACCCCCCCCCCCCCCCACCCCCCCCCCCCCCCACCCCCCCCCCCCCCCACCCCCCCCCCCCCCCACCCCCCCCCCCCCCCACCCCCCCCCCCCCCCACCCCCCCCCCCCCCCACCCCCCCCCCCCCCCACCCCCCCCCCCCCCCACCCCCCCCCCCCCCCACCCCCCCCCCCCCCCACCCCCCCCCCCCCCCACCCCCCCCCCCCCCCACCCCCCCCCCCCCCCACCCCCCCCCCCCCCCACCCCCCCCCCCCCCCACCCCCCCCCCCCCCCACCCCCCCCCCCCCCCACCCCCCCCCCCCCCCACCCCCCCCCCCCCCCACCCCCCCCCCCCCCCACCCCCCCCCCCCCCCACCCCCCCCCCCCCCCACCCCCCCCCCCCCCCACCCCCCCCCCCCCCCACCCCCCCCCCCCCCCACCCCCCCCCCCCCCCACCCCCCCCCCCCCCCACCCCCCCCCCCCCCCACCCCCCCCCCCCCCCACCCCCCCCCCCCCCCACCCCCCCCCCCCCCCACCCCCCCCCCCCCCCACCCCCCCCCCCCCCCACCCCCCCCCCCCCCCACCCCCCCCCCCCCCCACCCCCCCCCCCCCCCACCCCCCCCCCCCCCCACCCCCCCCCCCCCCCACCCCCCCCCCCCCCCACCCCCCCCCCCCCCCACCCCCCCCCCCCCCCACCCCCCCCCCCCCCCACCCCCCCCCCCCCCCACCCCCCCCCCCCCCCACCCCCCCCCCCCCCCACCCCCCCCCCCCCCCACCCCCCCCCCCCCCCACCCCCCCCCCCCCCCACCCCCCCCCCCCCCCACCCCCCCCCCCCCCCACCCCCCCCCCCCCCCACCCCCCCCCCCCCCCACCCCCCCCCCCCCCCACCCCCCCCCCCCCCCACCCCCCCCCCCCCCCACCCCCCCCCCCCCCCACCCCCCCCCCCCCCCACCCCCCCCCCCCCCCACCCCCCCCCCCCCCCACCCCCCCCCCCCCCCACCCCCCCCCCCCCCCACCCCCCCCCCCCCCCACCCCCCCCCCCCCCCACCCCCCCCCCCCCCCACCCCCCCCCCCCCCCACCCCCCCCCCCCCCCACCCCCCCCCCCCCCCACCCCCCCCCCCCCCCACCCCCCCCCCCCCCCACCCCCCCCCCCCCCCACCCCCCCCCCCCCCCACCCCCCCCCCCCCCCACCCCCCCCCCCCCCCACCCCCCCCCCCCCCCACCCCCCCCCCCCCCCACCCCCCCCCCCCCCCACCCCCCCCCCCCCCCACCCCCCCCCCCCCCCACCCCCCCCCCCCCCCACCCCCCCCCCCCCCCACCCCCCCCCCCCCCCACCCCCCCCCCCCCCCACCCCCCCCCCCCCCCACCCCCCCCCCCCCCCACCCCCCCCCCCCCCCACCCCCCCCCCCCCCCACCCCCCCCCCCCCCCACCCCCCCCCCCCCCCACCCCCCCCCCCCCCCACCCCCCCCCCCCCCCACCCCCCCCCCCCCCCACCCCCCCCCCCCCCCACCCCCCCCCCCCCCCACCCCCCCCCCCCCCCACCCCCCCCCCCCCCCACCCCCCCCCCCCCCCACCCCCCCCCCCCCCCACCCCCCCCCCCCCCCACCCCCCCCCCCCCCCACCCCCCCCCCCCCCCACCCCCCCCCCCCCCCACCCCCCCCCCCCCCCACCCCCCCCCCCCCCCACCCCCCCCCCCCCCCACCCCCCCCCCCCCCCACCCCCCCCCCCCCCCACCCCCCCCCCCCCCCACCCCCCCCCCCCCCCACCCCCCCCCCCCCCCACCCCCCCCCCCCCCCACCCCCCCCCCCCCCCACCCCCCCCCCCCCCCACCCCCCCCCCCCCCCACCCCCCCCCCCCCCCACCCCCCCCCCCCCCCACCCCCCCCCCCCCCCACCCCCCCCCCCCCCCACCCCCCCCCCCCCCCACCCCCCCCCCCCCCCACCCCCCCCCCCCCCCACCCCCCCCCCCCCCCACCCCCCCCCCCCCCCACCCCCCCCCCCCCCCACCCCCCCCCCCCCCCACCCCCCCCCCCCCCCACCCCCCCCCCCCCCCACCCCCCCCCCCCCCCACCCCCCCCCCCCCCCACCCCCCCCCCCCCCCACCCCCCCCCCCCCCCACCCCCCCCCCCCCCCACCCCCCCCCCCCCCCACCCCCCCCCCCCCCCACCCCCCCCCCCCCCCACCCCCCCCCCCCCCCACCCCCCCCCCCCCCCACCCCCCCCCCCCCCCACCCCCCCCCCCCCCCACCCCCCCCCCCCCCCACCCCCCCCCCCCCCCACCCCCCCCCCCCCCCACCCCCCCCCCCCCCCACCCCCCCCCCCCCCCACCCCCCCCCCCCCCCACCCCCCCCCCCCCCCACCCCCCCCCCCCCCCACCCCCCCCCCCCCCCACCCCCCCCCCCCCCCACCCCCCCCCCCCCCCACCCCCCCCCCCCCCCACCCCCCCCCCCCCCCACCCCCCCCCCCCCCCACCCCCCCCCCCCCCCACCCCCCCCCCCCCCCACCCCCCCCCCCCCCCACCCCCCCCCCCCCCCACCCCCCCCCCCCCCCACCCCCCCCCCCCCCCACCCCCCCCCCCCCCCACCCCCCCCCCCCCCCACCCCCCCCCCCCCCCACCCCCCCCCCCCCCCACCCCCCCCCCCCCCCACCCCCCCCCCCCCCCACCCCCCCCCCCCCCCACCCCCCCCCCCCCCCACCCCCCCCCCCCCCCACCCCCCCCCCCCCCCACCCCCCCCCCCCCCCACCCCCCCCCCCCCCCACCCCCCCCCCCCCCCACCCCCCCCCCCCCCCACCCCCCCCCCCCCCCACCCCCCCCCCCCCCCACCCCCCCCCCCCCCCACCCCCCCCCCCCCCCACCCCCCCCCCCCCCCACCCCCCCCCCCCCCCACCCCCCCCCCCCCCCACCCCCCCCCCCCCCCACCCCCCCCCCCCCCCACCCCCCCCCCCCCCCACCCCCCCCCCCCCCCACCCCCCCCCCCCCCCACCCCCCCCCCCCCCCACCCCCCCCCCCCCCCACCCCCCCCCCCCCCCACCCCCCCCCCCCCCCACCCCCCCCCCCCCCCACCCCCCCCCCCCCCCACCCCCCCCCCCCCCCACCCCCCCCCCCCCCCACCCCCCCCCCCCCCCACCCCCCCCCCCCCCCACCCCCCCCCCCCCCCACCCCCCCCCCCCCCCACCCCCCCCCCCCCCCACCCCCCCCCCCCCCCACCCCCCCCCCCCCCCACCCCCCCCCCCCCCCACCCCCCCCCCCCCCCACCCCCCCCCCCCCCCACCCCCCCCCCCCCCCACCCCCCCCCCCCCCCACCCCCCCCCCCCCCCACCCCCCCCCCCCCCCACCCCCCCCCCCCCCCACCCCCCCCCCCCCCCACCCCCCCCCCCCCCCACCCCCCCCCCCCCCCACCCCCCCCCCCCCCCACCCCCCCCCCCCCCCACCCCCCCCCCCCCCCACCCCCCCCCCCCCCCACCCCCCCCCCCCCCCACCCCCCCCCCCCCCCACCCCCCCCCCCCCCCACCCCCCCCCCCCCCCACCCCCCCCCCCCCCCACCCCCCCCCCCCCCCACCCCCCCCCCCCCCCACCCCCCCCCCCCCCCACCCCCCCCCCCCCCCACCCCCCCCCCCCCCCACCCCCCCCCCCCCCCACCCCCCCCCCCCCCCACCCCCCCCCCCCCCCACCCCCCCCCCCCCCCACCCCCCCCCCCCCCCACCCCCCCCCCCCCCCACCCCCCCCCCCCCCCACCCCCCCCCCCCCCCACCCCCCCCCCCCCCCACCCCCCCCCCCCCCCACCCCCCCCCCCCCCCACCCCCCCCCCCCCCCACCCCCCCCCCCCCCCACCCCCCCCCCCCCCCACCCCCCCCCCCCCCCACCCCCCCCCCCCCCCACCCCCCCCCCCCCCCACCCCCCCCCCCCCCCACCCCCCCCCCCCCCCACCCCCCCCCCCCCCCACCCCCCCCCCCCCCCACCCCCCCCCCCCCCCACCCCCCCCCCCCCCCACCCCCCCCCCCCCCCACCCCCCCCCCCCCCCACCCCCCCCCCCCCCCACCCCCCCCCCCCCCCACCCCCCCCCCCCCCCACCCCCCCCCCCCCCCACCCCCCCCCCCCCCCACCCCCCCCCCCCCCCACCCCCCCCCCCCCCCACCCCCCCCCCCCCCCACCCCCCCCCCCCCCCACCCCCCCCCCCCCCCACCCCCCCCCCCCCCCACCCCCCCCCCCCCCCACCCCCCCCCCCCCCCACCCCCCCCCCCCCCCACCCCCCCCCCCCCCCACCCCCCCCCCCCCCCACCCCCCCCCCCCCCCACCCCCCCCCCCCCCCACCCCCCCCCCCCCCCACCCCCCCCCCCCCCCACCCCCCCCCCCCCCCACCCCCCCCCCCCCCCACCCCCCCCCCCCCCCACCCCCCCCCCCCCCCACCCCCCCCCCCCCCCACCCCCCCCCCCCCCCACCCCCCCCCCCCCCCACCCCCCCCCCCCCCCACCCCCCCCCCCCCCCACCCCCCCCCCCCCCCACCCCCCCCCCCCCCCACCCCCCCCCCCCCCCACCCCCCCCCCCCCCCACCCCCCCCCCCCCCCACCCCCCCCCCCCCCCACCCCCCCCCCCCCCCACCCCCCCCCCCCCCCACCCCCCCCCCCCCCCACCCCCCCCCCCCCCCACCCCCCCCCCCCCCCACCCCCCCCCCCCCCCACCCCCCCCCCCCCCCACCCCCCCCCCCCCCCACCCCCCCCCCCCCCCACCCCCCCCCCCCCCCACCCCCCCCCCCCCCCACCCCCCCCCCCCCCCACCCCCCCCCCCCCCCACCCCCCCCCCCCCCCACCCCCCCCCCCCCCCACCCCCCCCCCCCCCCACCCCCCCCCCCCCCCACCCCCCCCCCCCCCCACCCCCCCCCCCCCCCACCCCCCCCCCCCCCCACCCCCCCCCCCCCCCACCCCCCCCCCCCCCCACCCCCCCCCCCCCCCACCCCCCCCCCCCCCCACCCCCCCCCCCCCCCACCCCCCCCCCCCCCCACCCCCCCCCCCCCCCACCCCCCCCCCCCCCCACCCCCCCCCCCCCCCACCCCCCCCCCCCCCCACCCCCCCCCCCCCCCACCCCCCCCCCCCCCCACCCCCCCCCCCCCCCACCCCCCCCCCCCCCCACCCCCCCCCCCCCCCACCCCCCCCCCCCCCCACCCCCCCCCCCCCCCACCCCCCCCCCCCCCCACCCCCCCCCCCCCCCACCCCCCCCCCCCCCCACCCCCCCCCCCCCCCACCCCCCCCCCCCCCCACCCCCCCCCCCCCCCACCCCCCCCCCCCCCCACCCCCCCCCCCCCCCACCCCCCCCCCCCCCCACCCCCCCCCCCCCCCACCCCCCCCCCCCCCCACCCCCCCCCCCCCCCACCCCCCCCCCCCCCCACCCCCCCCCCCCCCCACCCCCCCCCCCCCCCACCCCCCCCCCCCCCCACCCCCCCCCCCCCCCACCCCCCCCCCCCCCCACCCCCCCCCCCCCCCACCCCCCCCCCCCCCCACCCCCCCCCCCCCCCACCCCCCCCCCCCCCCACCCCCCCCCCCCCCCACCCCCCCCCCCCCCCACCCCCCCCCCCCCCCACCCCCCCCCCCCCCCACCCCCCCCCCCCCCCACCCCCCCCCCCCCCCACCCCCCCCCCCCCCCACCCCCCCCCCCCCCCACCCCCCCCCCCCCCCACCCCCCCCCCCCCCCACCCCCCCCCCCCCCCACCCCCCCCCCCCCCCACCCCCCCCCCCCCCCACCCCCCCCCCCCCCCACCCCCCCCCCCCCCCACCCCCCCCCCCCCCCACCCCCCCCCCCCCCCACCCCCCCCCCCCCCCACCCCCCCCCCCCCCCACCCCCCCCCCCCCCCACCCCCCCCCCCCCCCACCCCCCCCCCCCCCCACCCCCCCCCCCCCCCACCCCCCCCCCCCCCCACCCCCCCCCCCCCCCACCCCCCCCCCCCCCCACCCCCCCCCCCCCCCACCCCCCCCCCCCCCCACCCCCCCCCCCCCCCACCCCCCCCCCCCCCCACCCCCCCCCCCCCCCACCCCCCCCCCCCCCCACCCCCCCCCCCCCCCACCCCCCCCCCCCCCCACCCCCCCCCCCCCCCACCCCCCCCCCCCCCCACCCCCCCCCCCCCCCACCCCCCCCCCCCCCCACCCCCCCCCCCCCCCACCCCCCCCCCCCCCCACCCCCCCCCCCCCCCACCCCCCCCCCCCCCCACCCCCCCCCCCCCCCACCCCCCCCCCCCCCCACCCCCCCCCCCCCCCACCCCCCCCCCCCCCCACCCCCCCCCCCCCCCACCCCCCCCCCCCCCCACCCCCCCCCCCCCCCACCCCCCCCCCCCCCCACCCCCCCCCCCCCCCACCCCCCCCCCCCCCCACCCCCCCCCCCCCCCACCCCCCCCCCCCCCCACCCCCCCCCCCCCCCACCCCCCCCCCCCCCCACCCCCCCCCCCCCCCACCCCCCCCCCCCCCCACCCCCCCCCCCCCCCACCCCCCCCCCCCCCCACCCCCCCCCCCCCCCACCCCCCCCCCCCCCCACCCCCCCCCCCCCCCACCCCCCCCCCCCCCCACCCCCCCCCCCCCCCACCCCCCCCCCCCCCCACCCCCCCCCCCCCCCACCCCCCCCCCCCCCCACCCCCCCCCCCCCCCACCCCCCCCCCCCCCCACCCCCCCCCCCCCCCACCCCCCCCCCCCCCCACCCCCCCCCCCCCCCACCCCCCCCCCCCCCCACCCCCCCCCCCCCCCACCCCCCCCCCCCCCCACCCCCCCCCCCCCCCACCCCCCCCCCCCCCCACCCCCCCCCCCCCCCACCCCCCCCCCCCCCCACCCCCCCCCCCCCCCACCCCCCCCCCCCCCCACCCCCCCCCCCCCCCACCCCCCCCCCCCCCCACCCCCCCCCCCCCCCACCCCCCCCCCCCCCCACCCCCCCCCCCCCCCACCCCCCCCCCCCCCCACCCCCCCCCCCCCCCACCCCCCCCCCCCCCCACCCCCCCCCCCCCCCACCCCCCCCCCCCCCCACCCCCCCCCCCCCCCACCCCCCCCCCCCCCCACCCCCCCCCCCCCCCACCCCCCCCCCCCCCCACCCCCCCCCCCCCCCACCCCCCCCCCCCCCCACCCCCCCCCCCCCCCACCCCCCCCCCCCCCCACCCCCCCCCCCCCCCACCCCCCCCCCCCCCCACCCCCCCCCCCCCCCACCCCCCCCCCCCCCCACCCCCCCCCCCCCCCACCCCCCCCCCCCCCCACCCCCCCCCCCCCCCACCCCCCCCCCCCCCCACCCCCCCCCCCCCCCACCCCCCCCCCCCCCCACCCCCCCCCCCCCCCACCCCCCCCCCCCCCCACCCCCCCCCCCCCCCACCCCCCCCCCCCCCCACCCCCCCCCCCCCCCACCCCCCCCCCCCCCCACCCCCCCCCCCCCCCACCCCCCCCCCCCCCCACCCCCCCCCCCCCCCACCCCCCCCCCCCCCCACCCCCCCCCCCCCCCACCCCCCCCCCCCCCCACCCCCCCCCCCCCCCACCCCCCCCCCCCCCCACCCCCCCCCCCCCCCACCCCCCCCCCCCCCCACCCCCCCCCCCCCCCACCCCCCCCCCCCCCCACCCCCCCCCCCCCCCACCCCCCCCCCCCCCCACCCCCCCCCCCCCCCACCCCCCCCCCCCCCCACCCCCCCCCCCCCCCACCCCCCCCCCCCCCCACCCCCCCCCCCCCCCACCCCCCCCCCCCCCCACCCCCCCCCCCCCCCACCCCCCCCCCCCCCCACCCCCCCCCCCCCCCACCCCCCCCCCCCCCCACCCCCCCCCCCCCCCACCCCCCCCCCCCCCCACCCCCCCCCCCCCCCACCCCCCCCCCCCCCCACCCCCCCCCCCCCCCACCCCCCCCCCCCCCCACCCCCCCCCCCCCCCACCCCCCCCCCCCCCCACCCCCCCCCCCCCCCACCCCCCCCCCCCCCCACCCCCCCCCCCCCCCACCCCCCCCCCCCCCCACCCCCCCCCCCCCCCACCCCCCCCCCCCCCCACCCCCCCCCCCCCCCACCCCCCCCCCCCCCCACCCCCCCCCCCCCCCACCCCCCCCCCCCCCCACCCCCCCCCCCCCCCACCCCCCCCCCCCCCCACCCCCCCCCCCCCCCACCCCCCCCCCCCCCCACCCCCCCCCCCCCCCACCCCCCCCCCCCCCCACCCCCCCCCCCCCCCACCCCCCCCCCCCCCCACCCCCCCCCCCCCCCACCCCCCCCCCCCCCCACCCCCCCCCCCCCCCACCCCCCCCCCCCCCCACCCCCCCCCCCCCCCACCCCCCCCCCCCCCCACCCCCCCCCCCCCCCACCCCCCCCCCCCCCCACCCCCCCCCCCCCCCACCCCCCCCCCCCCCCACCCCCCCCCCCCCCCACCCCCCCCCCCCCCCACCCCCCCCCCCCCCCACCCCCCCCCCCCCCCACCCCCCCCCCCCCCCACCCCCCCCCCCCCCCACCCCCCCCCCCCCCCACCCCCCCCCCCCCCCACCCCCCCCCCCCCCCACCCCCCCCCCCCCCCACCCCCCCCCCCCCCCACCCCCCCCCCCCCCCACCCCCCCCCCCCCCCACCCCCCCCCCCCCCCACCCCCCCCCCCCCCCACCCCCCCCCCCCCCCACCCCCCCCCCCCCCCACCCCCCCCCCCCCCCACCCCCCCCCCCCCCCACCCCCCCCCCCCCCCACCCCCCCCCCCCCCCACCCCCCCCCCCCCCCACCCCCCCCCCCCCCCACCCCCCCCCCCCCCCACCCCCCCCCCCCCCCACCCCCCCCCCCCCCCACCCCCCCCCCCCCCCACCCCCCCCCCCCCCCACCCCCCCCCCCCCCCACCCCCCCCCCCCCCCACCCCCCCCCCCCCCCACCCCCCCCCCCCCCCACCCCCCCCCCCCCCCACCCCCCCCCCCCCCCACCCCCCCCCCCCCCCACCCCCCCCCCCCCCCACCCCCCCCCCCCCCCACCCCCCCCCCCCCCCACCCCCCCCCCCCCCCACCCCCCCCCCCCCCCACCCCCCCCCCCCCCCACCCCCCCCCCCCCCCACCCCCCCCCCCCCCCACCCCCCCCCCCCCCCACCCCCCCCCCCCCCCACCCCCCCCCCCCCCCACCCCCCCCCCCCCCCACCCCCCCCCCCCCCCACCCCCCCCCCCCCCCACCCCCCCCCCCCCCCACCCCCCCCCCCCCCCACCCCCCCCCCCCCCCACCCCCCCCCCCCCCCACCCCCCCCCCCCCCCACCCCCCCCCCCCCCCACCCCCCCCCCCCCCCACCCCCCCCCCCCCCCACCCCCCCCCCCCCCCACCCCCCCCCCCCCCCACCCCCCCCCCCCCCCACCCCCCCCCCCCCCCACCCCCCCCCCCCCCCACCCCCCCCCCCCCCCACCCCCCCCCCCCCCCACCCCCCCCCCCCCCCACCCCCCCCCCCCCCCACCCCCCCCCCCCCCCACCCCCCCCCCCCCCCACCCCCCCCCCCCCCCACCCCCCCCCCCCCCCACCCCCCCCCCCCCCCACCCCCCCCCCCCCCCACCCCCCCCCCCCCCCACCCCCCCCCCCCCCCACCCCCCCCCCCCCCCACCCCCCCCCCCCCCCACCCCCCCCCCCCCCCACCCCCCCCCCCCCCCACCCCCCCCCCCCCCCACCCCCCCCCCCCCCCACCCCCCCCCCCCCCCACCCCCCCCCCCCCCCACCCCCCCCCCCCCCCACCCCCCCCCCCCCCCACCCCCCCCCCCCCCCACCCCCCCCCCCCCCCACCCCCCCCCCCCCCCACCCCCCCCCCCCCCCACCCCCCCCCCCCCCCACCCCCCCCCCCCCCCACCCCCCCCCCCCCCCACCCCCCCCCCCCCCCACCCCCCCCCCCCCCCACCCCCCCCCCCCCCCACCCCCCCCCCCCCCCACCCCCCCCCCCCCCCACCCCCCCCCCCCCCCACCCCCCCCCCCCCCCACCCCCCCCCCCCCCCACCCCCCCCCCCCCCCACCCCCCCCCCCCCCCACCCCCCCCCCCCCCCACCCCCCCCCCCCCCCACCCCCCCCCCCCCCCACCCCCCCCCCCCCCCACCCCCCCCCCCCCCCACCCCCCCCCCCCCCCACCCCCCCCCCCCCCCACCCCCCCCCCCCCCCACCCCCCCCCCCCCCCACCCCCCCCCCCCCCCACCCCCCCCCCCCCCCACCCCCCCCCCCCCCCACCCCCCCCCCCCCCCACCCCCCCCCCCCCCCACCCCCCCCCCCCCCCACCCCCCCCCCCCCCCACCCCCCCCCCCCCCCACCCCCCCCCCCCCCCACCCCCCCCCCCCCCCACCCCCCCCCCCCCCCACCCCCCCCCCCCCCCACCCCCCCCCCCCCCCACCCCCCCCCCCCCCCACCCCCCCCCCCCCCCACCCCCCCCCCCCCCCACCCCCCCCCCCCCCCACCCCCCCCCCCCCCCACCCCCCCCCCCCCCCACCCCCCCCCCCCCCCACCCCCCCCCCCCCCCACCCCCCCCCCCCCCCACCCCCCCCCCCCCCCACCCCCCCCCCCCCCCACCCCCCCCCCCCCCCACCCCCCCCCCCCCCCACCCCCCCCCCCCCCCACCCCCCCCCCCCCCCACCCCCCCCCCCCCCCACCCCCCCCCCCCCCCACCCCCCCCCCCCCCCACCCCCCCCCCCCCCCACCCCCCCCCCCCCCCACCCCCCCCCCCCCCCACCCCCCCCCCCCCCCACCCCCCCCCCCCCCCACCCCCCCCCCCCCCCACCCCCCCCCCCCCCCACCCCCCCCCCCCCCCACCCCCCCCCCCCCCCACCCCCCCCCCCCCCCACCCCCCCCCCCCCCCACCCCCCCCCCCCCCCACCCCCCCCCCCCCCCACCCCCCCCCCCCCCCACCCCCCCCCCCCCCCACCCCCCCCCCCCCCCACCCCCCCCCCCCCCCACCCCCCCCCCCCCCCACCCCCCCCCCCCCCCACCCCCCCCCCCCCCCACCCCCCCCCCCCCCCACCCCCCCCCCCCCCCACCCCCCCCCCCCCCCACCCCCCCCCCCCCCCACCCCCCCCCCCCCCCACCCCCCCCCCCCCCCACCCCCCCCCCCCCCCACCCCCCCCCCCCCCCACCCCCCCCCCCCCCCACCCCCCCCCCCCCCCACCCCCCCCCCCCCCCACCCCCCCCCCCCCCCACCCCCCCCCCCCCCCACCCCCCCCCCCCCCCACCCCCCCCCCCCCCCACCCCCCCCCCCCCCCACCCCCCCCCCCCCCCACCCCCCCCCCCCCCCACCCCCCCCCCCCCCCACCCCCCCCCCCCCCCACCCCCCCCCCCCCCCACCCCCCCCCCCCCCCACCCCCCCCCCCCCCCACCCCCCCCCCCCCCCACCCCCCCCCCCCCCCACCCCCCCCCCCCCCCACCCCCCCCCCCCCCCACCCCCCCCCCCCCCCACCCCCCCCCCCCCCCACCCCCCCCCCCCCCCACCCCCCCCCCCCCCCACCCCCCCCCCCCCCCACCCCCCCCCCCCCCCACCCCCCCCCCCCCCCACCCCCCCCCCCCCCCACCCCCCCCCCCCCCCACCCCCCCCCCCCCCCACCCCCCCCCCCCCCCACCCCCCCCCCCCCCCACCCCCCCCCCCCCCCACCCCCCCCCCCCCCCACCCCCCCCCCCCCCCACCCCCCCCCCCCCCCACCCCCCCCCCCCCCCACCCCCCCCCCCCCCCACCCCCCCCCCCCCCCACCCCCCCCCCCCCCCACCCCCCCCCCCCCCCACCCCCCCCCCCCCCCACCCCCCCCCCCCCCCACCCCCCCCCCCCCCCACCCCCCCCCCCCCCCACCCCCCCCCCCCCCCACCCCCCCCCCCCCCCACCCCCCCCCCCCCCCACCCCCCCCCCCCCCCACCCCCCCCAGGTAAGGCGTTTGGGGGACGGCGCAGCCTGTGCGGAGGCAGCGCTGTCTTCCCCCCCGCAACCGGGACCGCAACCAGGACCGTTCGTCGTGTACGCCGACCCAACCCCCAGCGTGGCCGTGCGGAAACGGCTTTAGATTGGATGCTTGGAGGCCACCTGCCTTCTGTGCTTTCCTTCCCACAGGCCTGTTGGGAATTTTTCTCTGCTTCTTAGAGTCTCCTGCTTCTGCCAAACCGGTATTTTCATGGGATACTGTGTACGTGTCAAGAACGGTCCCCTGTCAGCTGTGCTTTCGTTCACCTCTCACTTTATATACAAAAAGGACACTGTTACAACACTATTGTCTTAAACCAAGCGCCGGCTCCTTCTTAAACTTGTAATCTTCTGTTGAATGTTCTGTTTCAGATGCCCACGGTCAGATGCGGGCACCCTGACTGTGCAACTCACTGGCCCGGAGGCTGCTGCAGAGTTTGGTGTCAGGCTGAGATTTCACCTTTAACCCGGGCTTCGGGTTATTTTTGTTCAGCACCATGCGCTCTTAAACCAAAGTGCGCCTCCAACCAAAGCAGCACACGGAACACGTGCCAGCATCTTCAAGGGCGGCTGGCATATTGATTGGTTGTGGGCTTAATACATGTATTATTTATCAAACGGTTTGAATGTGCGATTTGATGTGGATTTTAACGGGAATTTGCCCCAGAGGTCTGTGGTTGCAGGAGGGGGGGGCAGCCGTTTCTTTTAAAAGAATGCAAATGAAGAAATGACGAGCACAAACTTTATTAACTTGTTTCATCTATCTATCTATCTATCTATCTATCTATCTATCTATCTATCTATCTATCTATCTATCTATCTATCTATCTATCTATCTATCTATCTATCTATCTATCTATCTATCTATCTATCTATCTATCTATCTATCTATCTGTCTGTCTATCTGTCTATCTATCTATCTATCTATCTATCTATCTATCTATCTATCTATATCCATTTATCACCCTGTTTCCCTAGTATATAAGACATCCCTCAAAAATAAGCATGCATGGGAGAGGTTTTGCTGAAGTGCTGAAATATAAGGCATCCCCCCGAAAGTAAAGACGCATATAGCAAAGTTTTGTTTGGAAGCATGCCCTACTAACAGAACACAGGAAAAACAAGACATCCCCCTGAAAATAAGACATAGCACATCTTTGGGAGCCAAAATTAATATAAGACACTGTCTTATATTCGGGGAAACACGGTATCTATCTATCTATCTATCTATCTATCTATCTATCTATCTATCTGTCTGTCTGTCTGTCTGTCTGTCTGTCTGTCTGTCTGTCTGTCTGTCTGTCTGTCTGTCTGTCTGTCTGTCTGTCTGTCTGTCTGTCTGTCTGTCTGCCTACCTACCTACCTACCTACCTACCTACCTACCTACCTACCTACCTACCTACCTATTTATTTGTTAGATTTATAGGCCCCCTCACCCCCGAAGGGCTCAAGGCGGCTCACAATACAGCTGTTCCAATAACAGCACATAAAATACATAACTAAAACCAACCACATTAAAACAAATTTCCACAGCAGCAATTTCTTTAAATTTAAATAACAAAGTTAAGAGCAAGCAAGATTAAAGACAAGGCTTGCCCATCAAAAAAGGCTAGGGGTAGGGCCCAAGATGGAGATGCAAGGTCTCCTGCCAAGATGGAAAAACTTGGCAGCCTCGGTGGGGGGCAGTAGATCTCGCAGGCCAAGCTCCTCACTACAAAGGCCTCCTGTGGAACAGCTTCGGTCTTACAGGCTCCCAAGGCGGAACTTACCTAAGGTCCCACTTGGGAGGGGCCCGGACAGCTGGAGGGAGAGCATTCCACCAGGCAGGGGCCAGAGCCGTAAAGGCCTTTTGCTTTGTTTCTCTCTCTCCTTTCTCCCCAGTGGCTCGCATTATTCTGCTCTCCTCTGATTTATCATCACGTCAGTCTTCTGGGGTAGCTAATGAGGAGGGGTGCACTTAACCCGAGATCTTCCCGTGACCTTCCACAGCCCCGCCCCGCCAGTCTGCTCCTTCAACCAGCGGAGGACAGCAGCAGCGATCCCAGGCACCCTGGCAAACCCCCTCGGTCCGTATCTTGCCTTGAAAACCACATTGTCCTGGGGTCTCCATTAGTTGGTTGTGGGTTGATGACATACAGCACAGGTGTCAAACTCGCGGCCCTCCAGATGTTATGGACTACAGTTCCCATCATCCCCTGCCAGCATCATGCTGGCAGGGGTTGATGGGAACTGCAGTCCGTAACATCTGGAGGGCCATGAGTTTGACACCTATGACATACAGTTAGCATTCCTGGCCAGGAGGACTGGGGCTAGCCCAGTCTGATCAGATCTCAGAAGCTAAGCAGGGATGACTCTGAATAGTATTTGGATGGGAGACTCACCTAGGAAGTCTGGGATTGCTATGTAATTGTCATTTCTGCACAGACCTCCAAAACATATGTAAAACATTTCCTATTCCCCGCCCCCAAATTTGCCCACACGCACTCTCTCGAAATGATTCCTGGCCGCCATTTTGTGATCATTCCAGGTTATTTTAATGATTCCGGAGCAACCAACTGGCCCGTTTCCCTTCTCCTCCAGGTTGTGAAAATATGACACAACTGTGCTTTCTTGATCGAATGGCAAAGAGCCATTTTAATGTGGCCCCATTGGTGCCGGTTGGGGCTTTATTGCCGCAGCGCCAGCCAGACCGGTTTCCCTGGCTTGTTCTAACCAGGGAGTTAAAGTATTGGTGCAGTTATAGTGATGAAAAATGCAAGCTGTACTAGTATTCCAGCGGCAGCTCAGGTGGAGTTCAGATCATTTCGTTTAATATTCCTTTTTCTTTGCCTCTCAGAGTTTTATATTATTCAAAGTGAATTTGGCAGCCTTTGAAGAGGCGCTCAAAGACTCTCCCTCTTTCTCTCTGTCTTTTAAGACTCCGGCATTTCTTCTCTTCTCTTTTTTCCTCCTTCAGAGAGCCAATAAGGTATGATTGGATCTCTCAAAGTACGTGCAAGAGGTTAAAAGGCTGAACGTATCCTCTGTCCCCAACTGCGTGACCCTGACCTAAACCAACTGCCCCGGGGCTGCTCGTTAACCTTAAAAAATTGCTGCAGATGATGTGATCTTCATTTCCCTCGTCTCACAAGAACATCAGAAGAGCCCTGCTGGATCAGACCAGTGGTCTATCTAATCTAGCCTCTTTCCTCACAGAGTGGCCAACCAGTTCTTCTGGTGGTCCAACAACAGGGCCTAGAAACCAGAGCAGTCATAACAACATCAGAAGAGCCCTGCTGGACCAGACCAGTGGTCCATCTAATCCAGCCTCTTTCCTCACACAGTGGCCAACCAGTTCTTCTGGTGGTCCGACAACAGGGCCTAGAAACCAGAGTGGTCATAACAACATCAGAAGAGTCCTGCTGGACCAGACCAGTGGTCCCATCCTAATCCAGCCTCTTTCCTCACAGAGTGGCCAACCAGTTCTTCTGGTGGTCCAACAACAGGGCCTAGAAACCAGAGCAGTCATAACAACATCAGAAGAGCCCTGCTGGACCAGACCAGTGGTCCATCTAATCCAGCCTCTTTCACAGGTCACATTAGTGCACAACTTGGTTCTTCTGTGGTGTGAGGTCCCACCAACAGGGCCTAGTCCGTAGAGTGGTCATAACAACATCAGAAGAGCCCTGCTGGACCAGACCAGTGGTCCATCTAATCCAGCCTCTTTCCTCACACAGTGGCCAACCAGTTCTTCTGGTGGTCCGACAACAGGGCCTAGAAACCAGAGTGGTCATAACAACATCAGAAGAGTCCTGCTGGACCAGACCAGTGGTCCATCTAATCCAGCCTCTTTCCTCACACTGGCCAGCCAGTTCTCCTGGTGGTCCGACAACAGAGACCTAGAGCCAAGTGATGCAACAACATCAGAAGAGTCCTGCTGGACCAGACCAGTGGTCCATCTAATCCAGCCTCTTTCCTCACACAGTGGCCAACCAGTTCTTCTGGTGGTCCGACAACAGAGCCTAGAAACCAGAGTGGTCATAACAACATCAGAAAAGCCCTGCTGGACCAGACCAGTGGTCCATCTAATCCAGCCTCTTTCCTCACACAGTGGCCAACCAGTTCTTCTGGTGGTCCCAATAACCAGGGCCTGGAAAACCAGAGCAGTCATAACATCATCCAAGAGAGTCCTGCCGGACCAGACCAGTATCCAGTTCTAATCCAGCCTCTTTCGGCCACAGTGGCTAACCAGTTCTTCTGAGTGGTGGTCCAACAATGTAGCCTGTAGGAAACCAGAGTGGTCAATGCAACAACATCAGAAGAGCACTGTTGGACCAGACCAGTGGTCCATCTAATCCAGTCTCTCTCTTTCTCACACAGTGGCTGTCCAGTTCTTCTGGTGGTCCGGCCAACAGGACCTTCTAGAGCCAGGTGGTCATGTAACAACATCAGAAAAGCCCTGCTGGACCAGACCAGTGGTCCATCTAATCCAGCCTCTTTCCTCACACACAGTGGCTAACCAGCTCTTCTAGTGAAGTTCAACCACAACAGGGCCTAGAAACCAGAGTGGTCATAACAACATCAGAAGAGTCCTGCTGGACCAGACCAGTGGTCCATCTAATCCAGCCTCTTTCCTCACACAGTGGCCAACCAGTTCTTCTGGTGGTCCAACAACAGGGCCTAGAAACCAGAGTGGTCATAACAACATCAGAAGAGCCCTGCTGGATCAGACCAGTGGTCCATCTAATCCAGTCTCTTTCCTCACACAGTGGCCAACCAGTTCTTCTGGTGGTCCGACAACAGGGCCTAGAAACCAGAGTGGTCATAACAACATCAGAAGAGTCCTGCTGGACCAGACCAGTGGTCCATCTAATCCAGCCTCTTTCCTCACACAGTGGCCAACCAGTTCTTCTGGTGGTCCGACAACAGGGCCTAGAAACCAGAGTGGTCATAACAACATCAGAAGAGTCCTGCTGGACCAGACCAGTGGTCCATCTAATTCAGCCTCTTTCCCCACACAGTGGCCAACTAGTTCTTCTGGTGGTCCAACCACAGGGCCTAGAAACCAGAGCAGTCATAACAACATCAGAAGAGCCCTGCTGGACCAGTCCAGTGGTCCATCTAATCCAGCCTCTTTCCTCACACAGTGGCCAACCAGTTCTTCTGGTGGTCCAACCACAGGGCCTAGAAACCAGAGCGGTCAAAACAACATCAGTAGAGCCCTGATGGACCAGACCAGTGGTCCAGCTAATCCAGCCTCTTTCCTCACACAGTGGCCAACCAGTTCTTCTGGTGGTCCGACAACAGAGCCTAGAAACCAGAGTGGTCATAACAACATCAGAAAAGCCCTGCTGGACCAGACCAGTGGTCCATCTAATCCAGCCTCTTTCCTCACACAGTGGCCAACCAGTTCTTCTGGTGGTCCAACAACAGGGCCTAGAAACCAGAGTGGTCATAACAACATCAGAAGAGTCCTGCTGGACCAGACCAGTGGTCCAGCTAATCCAGCCTCTTTCCTCACACAGTGGCCAACCAGTTCTTCTGGTGGTCCAACAACAGGGCCTAGAAACCAGAGTGGTCATAACAACATCAGAAGAGCCCTGCTGGACCAGACCAGTGGTCCATCTAATCCAGCCTCTTTCCTCACACAGTGGCCAACCAGTTCTTCTGGTGGTCCGACAACAGGGCCTAGAAACCAGAGTGGTCATAACAACATCAGAAGAGTCCTGCTGGACCAGACCAGTGGTCCATCTAATCCAGCCTCTTTCCTCACACAGTGGCCAACCAGTTCTTCTGGTGGTCCTGAGGACAACTAGGGCTTCTAGAAACCAGGAGTGGTTTCATAACAACATCAGAAGGGAGTCCTGCTGGACCAGACCAGTGGTCACAGCCCACTAATTCAGCCTCTTTTCCCCACACAGTGGGCCTAAACTAGTTCTTCTGGTGGTCCCGTCCACAGGCCCTATAGAAACCAAGAGCAGTCTTAACAACATCAGAAGAGCCCTGCTGGAGCACCAGTCCAGTGGTCCATTAGCCTAATCCAGCCTTCTTTTCTCTCACACAGTGGCCAACCAGTTCTTCTGGTGGTCCAACCACAGGGCCTAGAAACCAGAGCGGTCAAAACAACATCAGTAGAGCCCTGATGGACCAGACCAGTGGTCCAGCTAATCCAGTCTCTTTCCTCACACAGTGGCCAACCAGTTCTTCTGGTGGTCCAACAACCAGGCCTAGAAATCAGAGTGGTTATAACAACATCAGAAGAGCACTGTTGGACCAGACCAGTGGTCCATCTAATCCAGTCTCTTTCCTCACACAGTGGCCAACCAGTTCCTCTGGAGGGTCAACAAAGGTTCTAGAGGTCAAAGCCTTCAAAGAATGTCAGGAGAGCCCTGCTGGATCAGACCAGTGGTCCATCTAGTCCAGCTCCTATCTCACGCAGAGGCCAACCAGTTCCTGTAGAGGTCCAACAGTAGGCCATAGAGGCCATGGACTACAAATCCCATCAGCCCCTGCCAGCATGGCAATGCTGGCAGGGGCTGATGGGATTTGTAGTCCATGAACATCTGGAGAGCCACAAGTTGCAGACCCCTGGTCTACAGGAATCTCTTCGGAGGTAGCTGCTGCTTTCTGGAAATCACTCTCTTCTACCCTCAGTTAATACCTTCTTTTAAAACCACCCAACCCAAGTATTTCAATTTTACACATCGGCAAGTTACTCTGGCTAAAGCTTGGCTGATTCCCCAAACCTTTCTGCCAGCGGACGGCAGGACAAGCTTCGATGGACCCCCTTCGAGTAAATATCAGGATTCTCTTTTCAGCTCTAGGACCTGGGAAGGGGGTCTCGGTTCTGGTGGGACAGCGACAGAACTTGGAAGGAAATGTCATGCAGACCATAGAAGAGACCTCTGGGAAGGTGATCAGAGACTGTGAAATAGGTGGGCATCAGGAATGTACCTCCGGGTCTGGAATACGCCCTACGAGGTGAGATTTAGGGAGCTGGGTATGTTTAATTTGGTGAAGAGAAGGTTAAGATGGGACATGATAGCCATGATTAGATATTTGAAGGGATGTCATGTTGGTGAGGGGTTTCTGCTTCTTCTCCTGCAGAGACCAGGACCAGGAAGTAATGGGTTCCAAGCAGAAGGGATGAGAGATTGGTCATTTTGGAATATGCTGCCACAGGAGGTGGTGATGGCCACTAACCTGGATAGCTTTAAAAGGGGCTTGGACAGATTTATGGAGGAGAAGTCGATTTATGGCTACCAATCTTGATCCTCTTTGATCTGAGATTGCAAATGCCTTAACAGTCCAGGTGCTCGGGAGCAACAGCCGCAGAAGGCCATTGCTTTCACATCCTGCCTGTGAGCTCCCAAAGGCACCTGGTGGGCCACTGCGAGTAGCAGAGAGCTGGACTAGATGGACTCTGGTCTGATCCAGCTGGCTTGTTCTTATGTTTTTATGTTCTTATTCCACCTGAACATCAGGGAAAACTTCCTGACTGTATGGGCTGCTTGACAGTGGGATGCACTATCTTGGACTGTGGTGGAGTCTCCTTCTTTGGAGGTTTGTCAACAGAGGTTGGGATGAATGTATGTCAGGAGTGCTTTGATTGTGTATTCCTGCATGGCAGGGGGTTGGACTTGGTGGCCCTTGGGATCTCTTCCAACTCTATGATTCGATTCTATTCCAGAACTAGATTGTTTCAAAGGTCTTTGCCAACCTGGATGATGCCCTATCTTAGTTCCATGTCCATAATTCCCAAGGGACCACCGATGGAATTGATTCCACCGGCATGTGGCGCGTGAAGCCCGTGCCGGAGACACCTGCCTTCACCTCCATTGGTTACAACCTTCTCCTGTCATCCCACAGATAAATATATTCTATTTAAGCATGAGAGGTTTATGACTTAAAGGTCAAGCAGGTGTTTCTGGTTGTCAGATTTTCATCATGACAGCTTAGCGGATGGCATGCGAAACGCAGCTTGGAGAAACGGCGGATCACCGTCCACCTGTCAAGTCAAAAGCAAAAAAAAAAATCTATTTGAGAACCGGACGGGTCTTACAAGCTCCGAGTTAGCTGAGAGAATTGCCAATGTGTGCGCGGGTTGGTGCACATTTAACTTCGGGAGGTCAAACCCTGTTTGCACAGGTGGCCCCAGGTTTTTGTACATTTGAAACGGAGTTACACGCAACCTCCCAGCCCCTCCCAGCCTTAAGATCGGGTGCCACCAATATGGGTTAGACTGTTGTTATTGGGATTGATATGCTGCATATTGAACTTTAAATGTTTTTAGACGTTTTTAAGTAATTTATTGGTCTTTATTGTGTTGTGAACCGCCTAGAGCCGTGGTGGAGAACCTTTGGCACTCCAGATGTTATGGACTACAATTCCCATCAGCCCCAAGCAGCACGCAAGCCACTCCGCAGGGGTTGCTGGTAAACGTAGCAATCCATAACTTATCTAGGAGATGCCAAAATTCCCGCCACCACTGGCCTAGAGCCCTTTGGGGATGAGGCGGTCTACGAAATCTAATTAACAACAACAGCAACAATAACAACAACAACAGCAACAACATGAAAAAAGAAAAGGAAATGTTTGGCCTGATTGGGTCCCTTTCCAGATTCTCCATGAGCGATAGACATGCCAGCCTCCAGGTAGGACCAAGGGATCATCTCCAGACCAGAGAGATCACTTTCCCTGGATAAAACGAATCATAGAATCATAGAGTTGGAAGAGACACGAAGGGCCATCAAGTCCAACCCCCCCTGCCAGGCATTGAAGTACACACAATCAATGAAACTGATCTAAGTTGTTGGATTTGGATTAACTCGTTGCTCTCTTCTGCACCTGCTCCGTTCTGCAGTGGCGTAGCACCAAGGGGGTAGGGCGCACAAAATTTACTCGGCGTGTGCTGGTGCAGGGTCGTGGTGGGGGTGTTCTAGGGTCATATGGGGTGTGGCTGGGGCATTCCGGGGCAGGCGTGGCGTGGCAGGGGCGCAGGGCACGCGCTTGCTCTGAGCGCAGTTCCTCACTCCAGCCCTGCTGTTCTGTCCACATCCTTTATGAAGTGAGGTCTCCAGAACTGCATGGAATACTCCAGGTGTGGCCCGGCCAACATGGGGGCTTTCCCCACTGACAGAGTTGAACTGGTTTCTACCTAGGTTCGCCTCAGTGAATCCCCACTGCCACCGAGCTCAACATTGTTTTGTCTCAGTTCCTCTCGTCAGAATCCGCGCATACATCCTTGTCGCATGATTATGAACTTACATTCTTCTGCCGGAACAAGGCCGTTACTGCTTCCTCGAAGTGGGGAAGCATCGAGAAATGCATTAATTTCATCCGCTCTGACCAAATCATTTGTGCCGCTTTTGTTTCATGCGCATCGCGGAAGATGGCGGGCAGAAAGCGCTATATATGCTATGAAACCGTAAACCGTGCCAAAAAGAACAGTCTTCCTGCTTCCCTTGCATGCCAACGGAATGGCAATCCACGGTCGAGAGTAAAACAGAGCATCCAAGATAATCCCGCTCGCAATGGCACCGGTCCCTAAAAGCCAAATCAGTTGCACATGGGGACAGCCTGGAATGCAAAGCCCTCAAATGGCAAGGAACCGAGTCGAGCCTTAAGCTCTCCCTTCTGTAGTGAGGAAAGCCCCATGGTGTACAGCAGGACTATAACATTTTGCGATTTGGGGGTTACGCCTCTGTTGGCCACCCCAAGATCGCAGGAACTTTTTCATTTGCAGTAGTCAGATCCAGGAGAGAGAGCCCAGGGTGTTTGAAGACTATGACTTCTAGACTTGGGAATGCCTTCTCCAAAACTACTCACCTGACACGAAACTCATTGGCTTTCAGGCACTGGGAAGAACTCTGTTATGCCAGGTTTTACTTTGTTTTATTATTTTTGTGAGGGCAAATATCATAGAGTTTGTTGATTTCCTTGGGCAAGGATGGTGCTGAGGTGAACAAATGGTTTTGAGCCATTTGTTGGGGCTGATTTCATTACCTGAGCCTTTGTCATGGCTTTACTGGTTCTGGTGGACCTCGTTGCTGATTCTGCCAAGTCCTTACAATGCATTTCTGGGATTCTATGAGGATGGCGTGAATGCCACCATTGGTTCCGGGTTGGTATCACTGGCTTGAGTGATGTTGATATCGAAGAGATAGAAAAAGTGCAGAGAAGGGCAACGAGGATGATTGAGGGACTGGAGCACCTTCCTTATGAGGAGAGGCTGCAGCGTTTGGGACTCTTTAGTTTGGAGAGGAGACGTCTGAGGGGGGATAGGATTTAAGTCTATAAAGTTATGCATGGGATAGAAAATGGTGACAGAGAAATGTTTCTCTCTTTCTCACAATACTAGAACCAGGGGGCATCCATTGAAAATGCTGGGGGGTGGGGTGGGAATTAGAACTAATAAAAGGAAACACTTCTTCACGCAACGTGTGATTGGTGTTTGGAATATGCTGCCACAGGAGGTGGTGATGGCCACTAACCTGGATAGCTTTAAAAGGGGCTTGGACAGTTTGATGATGGAGGAGAAGTCGATCTATGGCTACCAATCTTGATCCTCTTTGATCTGAGATTGCAAATGCCTTAGCAGTCCAGGTGCTCGGGAGTAACAGCCGCAGAAGGCCTTGCTTTCACATCCTGCAGGTGAGCTCCCAAAGGCACCTGGTGGGCCACTGCGAGTAGCAGAGAGCTGGACTAGATGGACTCTGGTCTTATCCAGCAGGCTAGTTCTTATGTTCTTATGATGTTCATTGAATGGGTTTGTCATTTAATTGTTCCAACTGGAAATAGCTTTGGGAACATGCGCTAAGCTCTACAGTCTTTCACCATGCAGTCTCCTGAGATCATTTGGCTGGTGAAAAAACATAGCTAGCAGAATAAATAATCGCAGATGCTGCAGGTTAGCTTAAATAAAGTTTGCAAAGAAAAATAGAAGGGAAGAGCAACATGTTGAAAACAATAAAACGGTCCTCTCTACGCTGAGCTACACACTGGTTCGACATTGTGAGAAAGCGTGACTCTAACTTTTGCAACTTTCCATCAATTGTGTACGTGCTTGGAAACACACAGACTGTGTCAGTATATTGATTAGGCCATGATAATCAATGGATCACTCCATTAATGCAGGTAACTAGTTACGCCTGAATCTTTCGCATTACCAGGCAGAATAGTTAAACGGTGAAGAGTAAATAAGATCAAAGATAAAATGGAATCCAGGTAAATAAAGAAGAGTTTGGACGTATAGCGCCCTTTCTCTCCTCCGAGGAGACTCGAAGGGGCTAGCAAACTCCTTTCCTTTCCTCTCCCCACAACAGACACTTTATGAGGTAGGTGGGGCTGAGAGAGTTCTGAGAGAACTGGGACTGGTCCAAGGTCATCCAGCAGGCTTCACGTGTAGGAGCAGGGAAACAAATTTAGTTCACCAGAGAAGAGTCCGCCAATCATGCGGAGGAGTGGAGAATCAAACCCGGTTCTCCAGATTAAAGTTGACCTGCTCTCCACCACTACACACAAATATTGACATGCGTTGAAGTTAATTTGAAGAGGAAAGGAGGAGAGACTTTACCATTTTAATTTCTAGGCTTTTATGTTTTTATCTGCTCGGTAAGATTCTTTTGATATATTGTCGAAGGCTTTCATAGCCGGAATCACTGGGTTGCTGTGTGGTTTCCGGGCTGTATGGCGGCTGCACGGCAGCATTCTCTCTCCCTGACGCTTTCACTTCGCATCTGTATGGCTGTAGCACTCTTCAGAGGTGATCCTCACGTTTGGGAAAGCAAGTGGAGCATATATATCTGTTGGAGTGTCCAGGGTGGGTGAAAAAACATTGTCTGTGAGTAACAAAGATGCTGTAACATTGTCTGTGAGTAACAAAGGTTGCCTTCTTTGTTACTCACAGACATTGTTTCTCCACCCACCCTGGACACTCCAACAGGTATATATACTCCACTTGCTTTCCCAACATCAGATCCTCTGAAGATGCCAGCCACAGATGCAGGCGAAATGTCAGGAGAGAATGCTGCTAGAACACGGCCATACAGCCCGGAAACCACACAGCACCCAAAACATTCTTTTGATAGTTTTGATGCTTGGCTCTGATGCATTTTTACAGTCCAACGTTTTAAGATGCCTCGAGAATATTTTTTATTTAGAGAGCTGGAAATGCCTTGACTTGGCCAGCCGAGCTGATCCAATCTTATCAGACCTTGGAAGCTACACAGGGTTGTGTTGAATGGGACACCTCTGAAGACATTCAGGGCTGCTATGTACAGACAGGCAATGGTAAACCACCTCTGTTTCTCTCTTGAAAACCCTACCGAAGAAGAACAAGGAGGAGGAGGAGTTTGGATTTATACCCCACCTTTCCCTCCTGTAAGGAGACTCAAGGTGGCTTGCAAGCTCCTTCCTCTTGTAGGAGACTCAAGGTGGCTTACAAGCAGTGGTGGGATCCAAAAATTTTAGTAACAGGTTCCCATGGTGGTGGGATTCAAACTGTGGCATAGCGCCAATGGGGATGGGCGGGGCATGACGGGGGCGGGGCATTGCTGGGCAGGGCTGTGGCAAGGACGCAGCCACTGCACCGGTCCTTGGGCAGGAAACAAATGCACTTGAAGAGTAGGCTGCCATGCGCTAATTTCAGTGTAATCTCCTGCTAGACTTCTTCAAAGTTCTTATGCGCACTACTGTTGAGGGAGCAGAGGTGAGGGGCATAATTCAATGGCCAAAATCCTCCGCGGGCAAAATCACCACCTAGTAACCCTCCTCAAACACAATAACACACAAATAATTAGTAACCTACTCTCGGGAACCTGCAAGAACCTGCTGGATCCCACCTCTGCATACAAGCTCCTTTCTCTTCCTCTCCCCACAACAGACACGTTGTGAGGTAGGTGGGGCTGACAGAGTTTGGAGATAACTGTGACTAGAGGTCGCACAACAGGAATGTAGGAGTGCAGAAACACATCTGGTTTGCCAGATAAGCCGCCGCCACTCAGGTGGAGGAGTGGGGAATGAAACACAGTTCTCCAGATTAGAATCCCCCTGCTCTCAACCACTACACCACTCTGGTTCTTAGCAAAAAAACCCAACCCCATAGGCACAGTTCTTCTGGCCCTTCTCTTTCACGTGGTTTTAATTTTTCTCATCGCAAATGTTCCTTAAGAGTAGAGGATACAGAATACAGAAGAAAGAGAGAAGGGATTTCCCCGGATTCTTCATTTCTCCCCAATTTGGGCCTAATCCCGCGCTCCGGAGATGAGATGAAGCCAGCTCGCCTTGTGCTCTGTTGATTTAAGGCTCTTCACTTTTATATATAACTTTGGAAATGGTAAACTATATTAATTTGCTGTGTTTTTCCAAGGGAAAATTATTTATTGGGAGGCATTTTTAGCTTGAGTGCTCGGCATCCTAAATCATCGTAATAAATTTGCTCTATTCAGGCTTTCTTACATTGTAATAAATTTGTTTTAAACATGAATGAGAAGATCCATGATTTCTTTAATATACTGTTATGTATTTCCTTTCAAAATGACACGGCTCACTACATCAACCCGGAGAATAATAGCGGGAGATTTACAGTACTTAAAAATAACTTTGCTTGGGAGTGAGACATGCTAAGCAGCAGCAGATGAACAGTTTGGAGTAAAACCTACGGGGCAATGCCAGGTTCGTATTTCGGCTGAACTGGTGGTGGTGGGCTCGTGGTAATTCGGGTTTAAACCCTGAAGCCAGTAGGAGTGGAATACGTATCACATGTTTTGTGTTCCTTGCTATATCCTGGACCGAGTCGAATGCTCCTCCCGTTTGGCCATCTTGTAGGACAATTCTTCCCCTAGCTGGAGCTCCCTCCTAAATCATCTATATGGCCACATTACCTTCTATGAACATTGCCTTTGGCTTGACCCCAGACTTTTTTATCTAGCTTGTAACACCGCCCAGAGCCCTTCGGCTTTTCTAGCGTGTATACTGCCCAGAGCCCAGACTTTTTTATCTAGCTTGTAACACCGCCCAGAGCCCTTCGGGGATGGGGCGGTATAAAAGTCTAATAAAATAAATAAATAAAAATAAATAAATATACCTGTTTTTCTCTTTTACTGTTGCGGTCAAGTAACAGCCAATGTGGTGTAGTGGTTAAGACCAGGTCCACTCTAATCCAGAGAACCAGGTTTGATTCCCCAGTCCGGCAGAGGCTTATCTGATGAACTAGATTAGCTTGTGCACTCCAACACATGCCAGCTGGGTGACCGTGGATTAGTCACAGTTCTTTGGAGCTCTCTCAGTGTAAGGGGGGCTGTTCGTATTGGGGTTGCTTTTCTGCTTTCTGTATAATGGGGGGTGGGGGGTGGAATGGGTTAATTGCAAAACTGTCTGTCTTTGCACTGTTTCTTGAGAATGATTTCATTCCCCAGGGGCTGCTCAAGGTCAGTGGCTGGGCATCTTCACTGTTATCTCCTTTGCCGTTGTTTTAGGCGCGCTTTCCCAGGATGGGGGGGGGGGGGGGCAAGCCATTTTAACTACAGGATCTTTGCAGCAGTGGCGTAGGAGGTTAAGAGCTCATGTATCTAATCTGGAGGAACCGGGTTTGATTCCCCGCTCTGCCGCCTGAGCTGTGGAGGCATATCCACGCTCACAGTTCCATGCTCGTGATCGCAATTCACCCATGGAAGTGCTGGCACGAATAGCAGAGCCTTTTTGACAGACATCCTTAAATGATAAAATCTCTTTGTCACAATATGTCTCTGTGCACCGACTACTGTCAGCAGGCAGCAATTGGTTGGCTATGCCACCACATAGGGTTGCCCATCTGGTTTTGACTAGAGCCCAGGCCATTGCCTACATGAGCAGCATGTGGCGTAGGAGCAGCAGTGGCGAGTGGGCGGCGGAGCACAGGAGCAGTAGTGGCTAAGAGCAGTGGCTAACAGCAGGTGCACTCTAATCTGGAGGAACCGGGTTTGATTCCCAGCTCTGCCACTTGCCGGAGGCTTTGGAAGTATCTGGGGAATCCAGATTAGCTTGCACCTCTTAACACATGCCAGCTAAGCACCTTGGGCTAGTCACAGCTTCGGAGCTTCCTCTCAGCTCCCACCTACCACCACAGGGTGTTTACAGAGGGGGCGCAACTGAGATTGTCAGCCCCTTTGAGTCTCCTGCAGGGGAGAAAGGGGGGATATAAATCCAAACTCCTCCTCCTCCTCCTCCTCCTCCTCCTCTTCTTCTTCTTCTTCTTCTTCTTCTTCTTCTTCTTCTTCTTCTTCTTCTTCTTCTTCTTCTTCTTCTTCTTCTTCTTCTTCTTCTTCTTCGCGCACATAAATCAGTTCTGGCTTTGTCCAGAGAAGATCCACAAGCTGTTGATTAAACTGCTTTTTGGCTACAAGAGTTTGTCTCAGTCTTTGGGATTCTGACACTCAGCCCCACCCACATCACAGGGTGTTTGTTGTTTTTTTTTGGGGGGGGGGGAAGGGAAAGGAGATTGTAAGTCCCTTTGAGTCTCCTTATAGGAGAGAAAGGGGGGATATATACATCCAAACTCCTCCTCCTCCTCCTCCACCACCACCACCACCTCCTCCTCCGCCGCCTGAACAGCCTCTCCACAGACTGAAGCCATAGGGAAAGGCTGTGGCTCAGTGGTTGTTTGGGATGTAGGTACCAGGTTCCGTCCCTGGCTTATCCAGTTAAATAGCACAGGAATTGGCAGGTGACATGGAAGACATCAGCCTGAGACCCATGCTGGCAGGGGCTGATGGGATTTGTAGCCCATGAACATCTGGAGAGCCACTATTGCAGACCCCGAGTAGGTCAATACCAACCGCAGTTTGGACCCAGTAGTCTGGATCTGGTATAAGATAACCCCAGTGAGTGTGTTAGCCGAAGGCTCAATGGTGCGCCTGCTCGCAATTCCATGAAGGTCCCGGTTCCAATCCCTACTGAGCATCTCAGCTGGTGCGAGCAGGTGATGGAAAGATAATAGACCATGTATTGTCGGAAGGCTTTCACGGGCCGGAATCACTGGAGTGTTGTGGAGTTTCCAGGTTGTATGGTAGTAGTTTTAGCAGCATTCTCTCCTGATGTTTCACCTGCATCTGTGGCTGGCATCAGATCCTCTGAAGATGCCAGGCACAGATGCAGGCGAAACGTCAGGAGAGAATGCTGCTGAAACACGGCCATACAGCCTGGAAACCAGGCAGCACCCCGATTTGGTATCAGACACTTTGTGCGACATGATCTTCAAAGTGGGCGGGGCAGGAGAGGGCATCAGCTGCCCCCCTTTGTTTCTTTTGGCAGCAGAGCCATGGTTCGAGGTGTACAGATTTTGGAACAACCATCAGCAGCTTTCATGGTTGTCAATCCTTGCATTCATTTCTAGCCTTATCCCGTCATATTGTGGAAGCTAAGAAGGGTCAGTCCTGGTTAGTCCTTGGATGAGAGGCCACCAAGGAAGCCCAGGGTTGCTATGCAGGAGGTAGCCAAGTGCCAACCACCTCTCGTTTTTCGACTTAGATGGCAATTCAGATGAGGCTACGCATTTGTTACCTAAAATTTGGGAATAGCTTGAACAGTGCCAGCCCCAATACGCTTGGATGTGACTTTTCACGCCAGTCCAGGGTTGGTCACAGGTGGGTTTTCCGGGCTGTGTGGCCGTGGTCTGGTGGATCTTGTTCCTAACGTTTCGCCTGCATCTGTGGCTGGCATCTTCAGAGGTGTATCACAGAGAGAAGTCTGTTTCACACTGTGTCCAGTTATTATTTCCTACCTCAAAACGTTTTATTTCTGTTCTGTGGAAAGAACCAACATCTGCCGATTTCCCTCAGACGGTGCTGGGATTTAGACAAAATGTCGTTATTTGATGAATTGCTATCAACTGGTGGGTACACCACCCGGATTCCATATGGGGATGAAATCGAATAAATAAATACACAAACCAATAAATAAATAGTCGCATGTCAGAAGCGTTTCATTGAGTGGCTATAATCTCGTCGTTACAGGATTCCAGCTATTAAGCAATCCAGTTTTCGACTTTTCTTGGTGCTTTGTTTTGAAGAGCTCTCCAGTTTAGCAGTAATGCCAGCCTACCATACAGGGTTGTTGTAAGGAGGACAGTGATAATGGCTCGGACCCAACAACGTGCAAATGTAAATGTAGTTATTTCTGCTTCCAGAGATCATGTGCAATAGCTAAGCACATTCTTCCTATATATTATAGAGAAGAAGAAGAAGAAGAGTTTGGATTTATATCCCCCCTTTCTCTCCTGTAGGAGACTCAAAGGGGCTTACAATCTCCTTGCCCTTCCCCCCTCACAACAAACACCCTGTGAGGTATGTGGGGCTGAGAGAGCCCCGAGAAGCTGTGACTAGCCCAAGGTCACCCAGCTGGCATGTGTGGGAGTGCACAGGCTAATCTGAATTCCTCAGATAAGCCTCCACAACTCAAGCGACAGAGCTGGGAATCAAACCCGGTTCCTCCAGATCAGAGTGCACCTGCTCTTAGCCACTGCGCCACTGCTGCTCCTAGAGCACCTGTCTCCAACCTTTTCAAGTCTGCAGGCACCTCCAGAATTCTGTCACAGGAAGGGTGGCCACTGTCAAACGTGGCAACTACAGAAGGTGGAGCCAGCCACAATGTGGCTGCCACAGCTTACCTTCCGACACACAGTGAAGACAATTGTGCTGTGGTGGCAACAGCTGCCAAAGCGACAGAGGCCAGTTCGCTGGTGTAGCGTAGGTGGACTCTTAATCTGGAGAACCAGGTTGATTCCCTACTCTTCCACTAATACATGAACGGCTTGGTGACGCTACGTGGAATGAGACCACTTTACTTCCCCCCCCTCCTCCACATGTAGGAAGCCCGCTGGGTGACTCTGGCAATCACAGTTTTTCTCAGGATTCTCTCAGCCCCACCTACCTCTGGCTAAGGTGTCTGTTGTGGGAGAGGAAGGAAAGGAGCCTCGTAGGGCCTTTGGAAGCTTAGTGAAGAAGAAGAGTTTGGATTTATATCCCCCCCTTTCTCTCCTGCAGGAGACTCAAAGGGGTTTACAATCTCCTTGCCCTTCCCCCCTCACAATAAACACCCTGTGAGGTGGGTGGGGCTGAGAGAGCTCCGAGAAGCTGTGACTAGCCCAAGGTCACCCAGCTGGCATGTGTGGGAGTGTACAGGCTAATCTGAATTCCCCAGAGAAGCCTCCCACACAGCTCAGGTGGCAGGAAGACTAGGAAAATCAAACCTGGTTCCTTCCTAGATTAGATGTACACAAGCTCTCTGCCAACACTCCCCACGCCACTGCTGCTCCTATATGTTTCTTGAGACTCCTTATAGGAGAGGGGGAAAGGTGGGGATATAAAATCCAAATCCTAGGAAACGCCAAGTGAAGATACACCTAAGGCGCTACGCATCTCAAGACACCTAGTAAAATAGGTTCGGACCCAAAGTTTCTGAGTAAAGAGGTACTCGAAGCCTAGGTCGAAACTTACTGTTGTTCCCTTTCACCTGCAACCAGCTTGATCCCAGCTCGGAGGGCGTGGATCGGCCCTGTGCACCTCTTTGCCGCTCCGTCTCCGGGATTGGCTACTGTTCCTACGGCCATGTTCCCTGTCTATCCCACACAGGTTGCCAAAAAAAAACTTCGCCACAGGAATGGAGGAGGGACGGAAGGTGCGAGAGTTTTTTGATTGGCCGCTTACATTGTTTACGTAAGAATTATTGTGTGCCGCGTTTGTGCTTAATTCGCAGCCTACTGCTTCAACGCCAGCGAGCATGCGGGGAGAGTTACGCGTGATTTTCGCTTAATCCGCAGCGGTTCCCTCTCCAGGCTGCACGCGATGCCCAAAACACTCAGCTGTGATTATGGCTGAACTGGCTAATTCTGGCGCCAGAGATTCCTGCAGACTTTACTGGAATCAGAAATGGAGTTCGAAAGTGGGTTCCCTGAAAAGCAGTGCTCGCTCCCTGTTCCAGCTGGAAATTTGACCGTTGCACGGGTTGGGCTGGTACAAAACCATGTCGGACCTTGTGCGGTTGTCCTGCCCGAGCACTTAGGCTCCATCCGTATAGCTCAGAGCAACTTGTGAAACGACAACGCAGAATTTAGCGCAAACGACCTAAGTCTGAATGTATTGGTCGAAGGCTTTCACGTTTGCCCAGAATCACTGGGGTATCGTGGTTTCCGGCTGTATGGCGTTCTAGCAGCATTCTCTCCGCTCGCTTAAGCGTTATCTGTGGGCTGGCATCATTCAGATCCTCTGAAGATGCCAGCCACAGATGCAGGCAGAAACGGCCAGGAGAGAGAATGCTGCTAGAACAACGCCATGCCAGCCCGAAACCACATACAGCACCTCGACCTTAAACCTGGACTTAAGCGCAAGGGCTACCGCAAGAGTTCTATTTGGTTGCATTTCGGCTCTTAGTGCAGAGGCGTAAATTTCGGGCATAGGATCCGCCAACACAGTGTATACAAAGAGCTTTGAAACCTGAGAATGTGCTGAAAATGCTGTGACCCATAACTTACCGGGCTAATGCCAGCCAAACCGCACAATGCCAGTTTATGCCTGAGGTGTTTTTCAGGGAAATTTGCAACTAGGAACATCAGAAAGAGCCAGCTGGATCAGACCAGAGTCCATCTCGTCCAGCACTCTGCTGCTCACAGTGGCCCACCAGGTGCCTTTGGGAGCTCACGTGCAGGAGGTGAAAGCAAAAGAAGAGCTCTGAATCATTCACATGTTTGCTTCCAGTATTTTGAACATCATTTACATGTTTTTGTGGTGATAACAGAGCTTCAGGAGCAGCAGTGGCGTAGGAGGTTAAGAGCTCGTGTATCTAATCTGGAGGAACCGGGTTTGATTCCCCGCTCTGCCGCCTGAGCTGTGGAGGCTTATCTGAGGAATTCAGATTAGCCTGCGCACTCCCACACATGCCAGCTGGGTGACCTTGGGCTAGTCACAGCTTCTCGGAGCTCTCTCAGCCCCACCCACCTCACAGGGTGTTTGTTGTGAGGGGGGAAGGGCAAGGAGATTGTAAGCCCCTTTGAGTCTCCTGCAGGAGAGAAAGGGGGGATATAAATCCAAACTCCTCCTCCTCCTCCTCCTCCTCCTCCTCCTCCTCCTCCTCCTCCTCCTCCTTCTTCTTGGCTATGGATTTTTTCCATCCCGCAAAGGCCGACCTTCGACCGAAAGCAGACAAAAATCTTTGAAACGGCAGTTCTCTGCAAAGGGTCAGCTATAGAGAAGGACGCACATGCCATGAAATAAAGTTCAGAGAACAAAAAGGAGAAACAAGTCACCTCGATAATTTATTAAATTAAAATATCACACATGTCCATAGCCAAAGATCCAATCAGGTTTAAGGTAGCAATTGCGGAGAAGAACCCGAGAAGTCGGTTGGGGAGGATGGGTGTGGCGTGACTCTCTCGCAGCCCCATTGATTTCAAAGTGCATGCTGGCGGGGAGGGCCTGCGGAAACAAGGAGGGCACCAACTGGCCACCATGGAAAACCAACAGGTGGGGAGCGATTTGGCCAGGAAAAGACGATGCCACACCTGCCCCATCCCATATACCTGGGTTCCGTCTGTGGAAAGAGCCTCCGTTTTACTCCCTTGCCTGGAGAGCCCAACAACAGGAGTTTCAATATAAACAGGCAGGCCCAAGAGACTGCTTTTTGCTAGTTCACATTTTGATTCTCCTGTGCCGTTTCAGCCGGCGGCAACAATAATTCCCCCCTCTATTCCCAGCCACTTATTTTTATCCTTTCCCCTTGAAACCCCACAGATTCCACCTTCCCACCCCAAGGCCCTAAACGCCTTTTAGTATCTTAAACTTCGTACTACCTCCTAGCAAAATTCCTTTTGGATCTCTTCGGCAACGAAGCGCTGTTGAACAAAACCCGGCGAGGCCTACACGGGAGGAATGATAAATTTGGTTTCCGGAGGGTATGCGCGCCAGGGGGTAGAAGAAGAGATGCATGGAGAATGCGCCCTGAATACCGTGGACCGTGTGTTCCCTCAAGAGCAGGGGTGGGGGGATTTGGCACATTACCCAGCCAATGGGCAGAGTCTCCAAATGCTGCGGGGTGTGTGTGCACAGCTGGAAGGGCCGTTTCACACGCCGAGTGGTCCCTAAGCCCATTTTCCACTTCAACACTCTATGCGTTCCCCCACCCCACCCAGTGTATGAAACACATCTTGGAGATTTTTAAGACTTCCTGAACAAGATACAACGTTCCCTGCTGGCGGTCTTTGTACGTGCGCCAGAGTGGTCCCCCCCCCGTCCCCCACACATTTTCTGCTTGACTCGCATGAGCCACAGTGCAAAGATCTAACAACAGCCAACTTTCCAATTCGTCTGAATGGAAAAGTGGAATGCTTGACCGACCCGCACAATTCGCACTTTGGACCTTTGAGGTGCAGCTTTTTCAAAAAGTGTCTCCTGGGCAGATTTTTTCCTATGGATGAATTTGACCGCTACAGAGAGAGCTGAGCGTCAAATCCTCGGCGATGACCGTTCTTGCGAAGATGTCAATGGCCGAGGCGCAATTTGACACAAAAATCAACAGCGCTAAGCCGACCTGTTTATCAAGAGCTTTATCGAAAACCCTACATTCAATATTAATGCAGGTTAATATTGGCACCTACTAAGAACTGGAGAGAGAGAGAGAGAGAAAAAATCACTCGGGACAGATCTCTGGAATGTAAAGCCGAAAGGCACCTTTTGGGGCTGAAAAATCACACCTTCGAAAGGTAAGTGGACGAGAACAAGCCAGCGACTGAAAGGCAGAATGTCTGGGCGCGTTCATCCCGAAAGGAAGAGCTGTCTAGAAAAGCAGCCGCACGGTCTGTTTCGTTCCTGTTCTCTTGCTGTGGTCTAATTCCTATTTCACGCTGGATTCCTATGCTCAAAAGGAAAAGACAGTCCAGCTGGGAAGCAGTGACTGGCAACCCTTAAAGACAGTGTTAGCCACATGAATCTGGAGATTGCAGCAAGACAGAAAATCAGAAGCAACGGCCAGAGAAGGAGAGGGAAGTTGCCCCCATACATGCCCTGTGACACGTCCCACAGATGAGCCAGAGCAGAAGGAATCATGCCCGTCTGTTTCACTGGAACTGTGATAAAAGCAAGACCGCCAGTTCCTGCTTTGGTGGTTTAATCACATAACAGCGAAAGACGGGACCTGCTCCACGTTCAAGCGCCAAGCAACACTGCTCGCTTTAAACTTCCCTATGCTTCTGGCTCCAAGCATCGCCCCGCCAGTGGTTTCCAGAAGCTTCATTGGGCCATTCCCCACTTACGATTTGTGGCGCGCTACTCCCAGTGTGAGCGATTTCCGGCGCGGGGTTCTGTTCCCCACTACCCCGCGCTCTGCCGTTTCTTCAGCATCAGAAATGACACGTGCTGAGGGGACGTGAGAGCGCAGAGTCGGGGCGGCTGCGTTGTCGCCGCCCGGACTCGTGGGGAGCACCGCTGGACCACGCGCTATTTGGGGACAGTAGCGAGCAGCAAACGGTAAGTGAGGAAAGGGCCATTTTGGAGGGGCAAAAACCAGAAACAACAGCTCCAAACAGAGAGCTGTCCCCGTCCCTCTGGCACTGCTTTCCCACCACACAAAGGGTGCATCTCCAGTGCTGGCCGGTTCCGCTGAAAAGCGAACCCCTACGTTGTGCGGGAAGCGAGTGCCAATCCTGGGGGAAAAAATTATTTTACCAATGTTTGCAGATTTGGGTAAATAGCGAGGCGGACGGGGAGCAACTTCTCCAAACTGAAATGGAGAAGGCTAGGATAATTAAAGCTGCAGGGCGGAACATTCAGAGCATCTGATTTGTGACTCTTTGGCCCTTTCCCCACTTGCTGTTTGCTGTGCGCTACTCTGCCCAAATAGCGCGGGGTCCAGCGGCGCTCCCCACGAGTCCGGGCGGCGACAACGCAGCCGCCCCGACTCTGCCGCTCTCCCGCCCCCTCAGCGCGAGTCATTTCTGGCGCGGACAAACCGCACCTTTCATTAATACTCCCTCAGCGCGAGAGGGCGGGCAGTGAGGAACACAGAGCCCGCTGCTAGAAATGACTCATCAGCCAAGCCGGGTAGCGCGCCGCAAATAGTAAGTGGGGAAAGGCCCTCTGTAATGTGGCAGGAGGCCAGGGGGTGGGGGTGGGGAGAGAAGGTGGCCATGAGAACAGGGCAACTTGGAGAAAACTCTTTGAGAAACGGCCCTGCCGTTCAGCTGCATGACTTGTCACATGGCAGATTTGGACTGCGGTGGTGGCAGATTTTATTCAGCAGGTAAGCAACCAAGGGCATGCCGTCTCCTCTGGGTGGCTGTGTCCTATACACTTTTCGTCTTTTTTTTTTTTTAAAAAAAGAGGCTCAGCTTGTAAGATACTCAGGAGCTGAAAAGGCACAATTAAGGGAGATTTCAGAGGTTTCTCCCTTTTCCTTCTGCACATACACACAGCACACAATATTTATCCGTGATCAGCTGGGAATGCTGTTTCCACAAACAGGTGAGTGACTTCGTGTGTCTTTTGCCTCTAATCCTTCTGGATCAAGCTGCAATCCATTTCTTTGCCTCTGCGGCTGGGGGAGTTGCACCGTTATGTAAACGGAAAAAAACAAGATGCGCTTTGGTAAAGAATGTGCCCTGCGCGTGCAGGAAAGACGTCGCTCTGGGAAACAGCTAAAAAAAATAATAATAATCCAGAAATCAATAATGAAATACTGATCCCTTCCACAGTGACATGACTATTTCCATCCTTTAAAACGCGGACTGTGTGAACAGTTCATAAAAGGTGCTCAAAAACATTTCCCCAACATTTCTCATCAGCCAACTTTAAAAATTCCACCCAAAGTGGCTTTTAAGACATGATTTGGAGGCCGGACACAAAGTCGGTGTTAATTGGCGAAAGGGAAGTTAGGAGGCCATGACTTGTCAATCAAATAATTTAAAACCAATATTCTGATATGTAAACACACCCACGTTAGAAGGGAAGGGGGAGAGGGAGGTCCTCAGGTCCATCAGGAAAGGCTGCGCGGGCTGGACAGCCCATCAAATGAAAAAGATCTCCTCCAAAATTCGGCTCTCCTCTAGCTCAGCGGCCCCGTTTCTGGTCCTAGAAGGGCTCCAACTCCAGTCAGGGTTCCTCCGGCTCCCACTTTGTGGGGCAAGCACCTTGGGGTGGCCGCAGTGCTTGCTACAATGTTGCCGGAGTCCAGGACTCATCGCTTCCACCAGGTCAAAGAGGGAGGCCTCGTATCTGGAAAGAGAAAGAAAGCCCGTCTGAACACGCTGCGTCAAACACACCAAAGACCGTAGTTTATGAGGCCAGGAAGAAACTCGGCCACAAACTTTTCCAGCCCCGCGGCACAGAAGTGGAAATGAATATCTGCCCACAGTGGCCGCCTTGAAAATGGATGCTCCTAGCCCAGTGATAGTGAACCTTTTCAAGACCGAGTGCCCAAATTGCAACCCCAAACCCACTTATATATCGCAAAGTGCCAACACAGCAATTTAACCTGAATACTGAGGTCTTAGTTTAGGAAAAACAGTTGGAGTAAGCTTGGTGGTAGTCGGTGGCTTTGTTTTGAAGCAACCGTGCAACTCTTCCAACGGGTGAATCACGACCCTAGGAGGGTTTACTCAGAAGCAAGCCCCATTGCCAGCAACCAAGCTTACTCCAGGTAAAGGATCATGCTTTAGTTCTTTGCATGAAAATCAGTGGGGTTTAACAGCGCTTAACAGGGTTACCTACACTGCTTCCCCAAAACTAGGTCTTAGGTTTAATGCTAATAATTGAGCCCAGTGGCCCAGCCTAGATGTGTTTGGAGGGGGGGACTCTGTCTGTGTGTGCCCACAGAGAGAGCTCTGAGTGCCACCTCTGGCACCCGTGCCATAGGTTTGCCACCACTGTCCTAGCCCCTTGCCCCCACCATTTAAAATGAAAACTTAGCACTCACAAACAGTACAAAAGGGTACATCGAATGTATTTCTGTTAGGCATAATTTGAGCTCCTGATAAAAGAGGGTAAAATTCAGACCTCAGGGGTTTGTGCTTAAGTTGTCTGAACTTTACAATCTGTTCGAACCTGTGCGAAGCTCTGGAATTCTGGCACAGCACAGTGGACTCTGCCACAAAATGGCGGCCACAGGAGGTGGAGCCAGCCACAAAATGGCAGCCGTAACATACCTTCAGTCACACACTGAAGATCCTTGTTCTGTGGGGGCAGCTGCTGACCCAGACTTGGCAGCTATTGGGCAGCTATTCTGTCCACCTCTGAGGGGTCACAAACACTTTAAAGTTCACAGCCCTAAATATTCCACCTCCTCCGTAGTGAGTGTTCCCATCTTCCAAAAAAAACACTCTTTGGGGCCTGCAAGTCCAGTGACCCCCACCGTGGTGCCCAAAGGCGCAATGGGGCTTCTTGACACCTTTCCCGGCACTTGCCAAGTATTGTTAAAAAGTGGGGTGAGCCACGTGGGGTCTTGCCCTGTAAGGTGAACCCCAAAAAGGTGATTTTAAAGGCCTCTCTGCTGAAGCTAAAACCTACAGAGTTAAAAACTTTGAAAGCATTTATTTTTCTGTGAAGCATCGTCCTTGCAAACGTGCCAAGATGCGTGTAGCCCAGACCGCAGACTGATTGCCCAGTAGAGACCAAGATAAGCTGTATCCTGTACCCAAGGAGTACTTGCCAAAACCACCAAGGTTTCTCTGAGAAATACGCTTTGGTGTTCTGTCCTTGGGATTCTCAGAAAAGCCACCTGCCTCCCTTGTCTTCCTGACCCCCTCCCCAGGGAGCTTTGCTTCTTCTTCTTTTTTTTAAGCAAGCCTTTATTGGCATAGACAGCAGTACAACAATAATAAAAACAGATTAAAAAGCATATACAATACAGGATATACATGTTAGGACGAAGGAAATCTACTGGCATGTAGTAGTTTCCAGGAGAAAGTCTGCCACTATCATACAGAGAGAAGGATCAGGGTTGTCCAACAAGTAGTGTAATCTAATTAAATCGGGGAGATGGGGTAAATGTAAAGGAGTGAGATTCACATACTTGGATCTGATTTCATTGAATCTGAGACAGTGAAGTAATTGGTGGGCCAGAGATTCAACTGAGCCATCGTTACATGGGCACAATCTTTTAGCCTTTTCTTGCTTATTAAATCTGCCATGTAACAAGGCAGAAGGCATAACATTGAACCTGGGGAGCATTATGGCTCTCCTTTGAACAGGGTTTATTAAGCAAGACAGGTAGTATGCCAAGTGGCCCCGTTCAAATGGGAGAGAAAAATACACGGGGGAGCACGTTTTCTTGGCTGCGGTGAGTAGGGTAGAGAACTCTCTATCCAATAGTTGACCTTTTAATTCCCTAGGGAGCTTTGCTTCATGGTTATCTATGACATGTAACCATCTCAACTGAAGCTTCAGCCAACAAACTGGTTGTCAACCACGTATACCGGAACGCATCCAAATTTAGACAAGACGTAGACAGGAGGAAGGAGGAGGGGAAATATTAATTAGCCAATCATTAATCCAATGCTGCTTGTTGACGTATCATTATAAAAATGAATGTTTGTTGTCCTGGGGTTGTCCTGGACCCAAATAAGCTTACCTGTTAAGAGCTCTGGTAATAAACTTTCACTGATTTTTCAACCATTTGCCTTTTTGCAACTGAATCGCGTGGACTTGTGACTGATACTCAAGGGGCAGAATTGTCAGCCCAGGTGAGTTTCCAACTGGCCGGTGGAGATCTGATTGGTTGTGCCAATTAAAAAGATGTTTCAGCAGCAGCTGCCGCCGCAATGCAGAATTTATTTTTCCGCTTTCTCTGTGTATTTTTTTAAAATTTCCTCTTATCCCCTGCATTTTGGCTTCCTCTGTGTGTATGTTCACGTCCACCTGCCACGGCAGCCATTTTGTAGCGGCACCCCCCCACCAATGCCAGAATCCGAAAGGTGCCTGCAGAGTCAAAAAGGCGGTGGTAATTAGGACTAGTCTGTCTGACTTGGTGGGAAAATCCTTCCTGCTTCGCAGCACAGTGACCATATTGCTCATAACTCGCAGCGAGAAAGGCCAATGGAAGTTCACGGAGGTACAATTTACTACCGCTTCAAACCAACCCCCTGGATACTCACCAAACAAAGCCTTCTGGTTTGCTTTAGACAAAGGGGAAAAATAAACTCAAAAATGTTGCATTTTTTTCCCTTCAAGGCCACAAGATCAACACAAGCCCGTGCTGGAGAGAGGGGCCCAATTCTCAAGCTCGTCTTTGGTGGGGTGAGTCAATTGTAATTGTGATTTACTTAATGTGTGCTGTTCTATAATTGTTTAGTTTGTAATGTTTGTTTTTTCTTTTTTTATCTTTTGCTAAATAAAGTTTATCTTTTAAAACTAAAATAATGCAGTTTTCAATCGAGATTTCTTTCGAAATCGGCCCTCGCATGACCCAGGCCACAATTACACTGTGAGCATTGACTAAAATGAGTCTACAAAATAATGGTGGGAGACCTTGGGCTAGTCACAGTTCTTCGGAGCTCTCTCAGCCCCACCCACCTCTCCGGGTATTTGTTGTGGGGGGGAAGGGAAAGGAGTTTGTAAGCCCCTTTGAGTCTCCTTACAGGAGAGAAAGAAGGGATATAAATTCAACTCCTCCTGCTTCTAAAAAGAAGTCAACAGGCGGACGGAACACGACAATGGGCGAATGGCTGCCTTTTCAAAGATGTTGACAGCGAAAGCAGGAGGCAGAAAAATGGCTCAAAAGTGCCTCACTCTCTCTCTCACACACACACACACGCACGCACGCACGCACGCACGCACGCACGCACGCACACACACCCCTCCCCCTACCCCTGAAAGATGCCTGGTGCCGGGATAGGCCACAGAATATGTGGGCCAAACTGAACTGCTTCCTCATGCTGTCTAAAAGCCGCTAAGCTGCCTGTCGGGAAAGCAGGAAGAAAGCGTGGAGGGGAGGGGGCACGCCGTTCCTGGGATTCGGCAGCCAACCACCTCGGAGTTAATTTCTCCTGCAAGTTTATCTAAGTTTTACAGCATTTCCGCTATCGGGGAAAATTAAATGATTGGGCAGATTACAAGAGCAGCAAATATAGCAAAGATTATTTAAAAAGACCAGACATTGGAAATCAGTCTATTTGACACCGGGGCTGGATATGCAATAAAGCCAACGCGCTCGGCTCGGCTCGCCTTATCTGATACGGAGGAGGCCCCTCCTGGCTGTTTAGTGGTTAATCCCCTGATAATACAGTTTGTCCTGCCTCGCCGAGGCGCCATCAGACAGGTGCCGCGGCTGCAGGCGGCTGAACTCAGCTAGCGGGCCCTGAACTTCACACAGCCAATTTGTTCCGCGTGCATTTCTCCAGGAATATTTAAAGGGGAACGGCCGACCTGGAACCATCTTTGCCGGCCAGGTGGCGAGGCCGAGGGCTCCTTCCGAGGCGGAGCCGTGCCTTCCGAAGAGGCCGCAGCGACGCGCGTTTCCAGCTTGGGGTGGCCAAAAGTACCCAGATGGCAACTTGCGTTTGCCAGTGTGCCATTCCTCGTTGGAGGCCAGGATGGCAAACTGCCCTCCCTTCGCTCTGTGCTGTGCAGAACAGCCAGCAGGGATGGAGAAGGGAGGGCAAGGAAGGAGATTTCACCGCTTTCCCAGGCCAGGGGCTGTAGTCTGGAGTGCCCAATTCCAGCTAGATGAATCTCATTGAATGAAACAGGCTGGAACACAGTCCAAGTGGAACGAGGCTGCCAAGAGGTGTCTGGGCTCCAGAGAATACCCGGTATCATTAAGTTTCCTAGGCCACGGACACTAACTGTATGTGCAAGTGAAGAAGCCTAGATTTGTAGCCCTCTTCTTCCTCCTGTAAGGAGTCTTTAAAGCAGCGAAGAAGAAGAAGAAGAAGAAGAAGAAGAAGAAGAAGAAGAAGAAGAGGAGGAGGAGGAGGAGGAGGAGGAGGAGGAGGAGGAGGAGTTTGGATTTATATCCCCCCTTTGTCTCCTGTAGGAGACTTAAAGGGGCTTACAATCTCCTTGCCCTTCCCCCCTCACAACAAACACCCTGTGAGGTAGGTGGGGCTGAGAGAGCTCCGAGAAGCTGTGACTAGCCCAAGGTCACCTAGCTGGCATGTGTGGGAGTGTACAGGCTAATCTGAATTCCCCAGATAGGCCTCCACAGCTCAGGTGGCAGCTGGGAATCCCCAGATAGGCCTCCACAGCTCAGGTGGCAGAGCTGGGAATCAAACCCGGTTCCTCCAGATTAGATACACGAGCTCTTAACCTCCTACGCCACTGCTGCTCCCTGCTGCTAGACAAGATGGCCTGTTTGGCCCCTTCCAAGTCATACGAAGAAGAAGAAGAAGAAGAAGAAGAAGAAGAAGAAGAAGAAGAAGAAGAAGAAGAAGAAGAAGAAGAAGAAGAAGAAGAAGAAGAAGAAGAAGAAGAAGAAGAAGAAGAAGAAGAAGAAGAAGAAGAGGAAGAAGAAGAAGAAGGAAAGAGGGAGGGAGGAGGGAGGGAGGGAGGGAGGAAGGGAGGAGGAGGAGGAGGAGGAGGAGGAGGAGGAGAAGAGGAGGAGGAGGAGTTTGGATTTATACCCCACTTTTCTCTCCTGTAAGGAGACTCAAGGTGACCTACAAGCTCCTTTCCCTTCCTCTCCCCACAACAGCAGACACCTGATAGGCAGGACTGAGAGAGTTTAGAGAGAACTGTGACTAGTCCAAGGTCACCCAGCAGCAATGCAGGAGTGCGGAACCACACCTGGTTCACTAGATAAGCCTCTTTCACTCAGGTGGAGGAGGAGTGGGGAATCAAACCCAGTTCTCCAGATTAGAACCCACCTGCTCTTAACCACTACACCATGCCGGATCTGCAAAATGGCCTGTATGGCCCCCTTCAACTCATACTATGAAAATAGTTCTCTGCACATTGCGTGTTTCATCAGCCCGCCTGGAAACCGTTTAAAGTGTTTGGAATATGCTGCCCCAGGAGGTGGTGATGGCCACTAACCTGGATAGCTTTAAAAGGGGCTTGGACAGATTTATGGAGGAGAAGTCTATTTATGGCTACCAATCTTGATCCTCCTTGATCTGAGATTGCAAATGCCTTAACAGTCCAGGTGCTCAGGAGCAACAGCCGCAGAAGGCCATTGCTTTCACATCCTGCACGTGAGCTCCCAAAGGCAGCTGGTGGGCCACTGCGAGTAGCAGAGTGCTGGACTAGATGGACTCTGGTCTGATCCAGCAGGCTCTTTCTTATGTCCGTCCGTCCGTCCGTCCCTCCCTCCCTCCCTCCCTCCCTCCCTCCCTTCCTTCCTTCGCTTTAAAAAGGGCTTGGACAGATTTATGGAGGAGAAGTCAATCTATGGCTGCCAATCTTGAGCCTCCTTGATCTGAGATTGCAAATGCCTCAACAGACCAGGTGCTCGGGAGCAACAGCCGCAGAAGGCCATTGCTTTCACCTCCTGCAGGTGAGCTCCCCAAGGCACCTGGAGGGCCACTGCGAGTAGCAGAGAGCTGGACTAGATGGACTCTGGTCTGATCCAGCTGGCTTGTTCTTATGTTCTTAAAGGGCATCCGCCTCTCAGAGCGTTCACATTCGTGGCAGGTTGGCAGCTGGGCAGGGAACAACCAGCAGAGGATCTTTCAACACTACTGCCGAGGCCTTCACAAAGCTAACCGGAGCGCGGATGTCACTGCCCAAATAAGGAGCTCCCTCTGCCTGCCGGCTGGCTGGTCTTCCTCAAACCCCAGCTTCCCACCCTCGGCTTATACGCGAGAATAAGTTTTCCCAGGTTTTGGTGGTAAAATTAGGTGCCTCGGCTTATACACGAGTATATACGGGTAGCTTGTAAGCCCCCTTGAGTCTCCTTACAGGAGAGAAAGGTGGGGTACAAATCCAAACTCTTCTTCTTACATACCCAGAGGACTTCTGATTGACACTTCAAGGTCAGGATGGACATTTTTATCGAGCCCAGACTGACCCTGGGATCCTGGAGTTTTTTTGCCTTTCTCTGGGCATTGGTGAAGGCTGTTGTGGATTCCCTGTGTTGAGCAAGGAGTTGGACTAGATGACCCTTGAGTTTCCTCCCAGTGATAGGTTTCTATGGATTCCACCCCAATGCAAAAACAGTTAGATTTATTGGGCTCATAAAAGCGCCAGCAGTCAAGATATATGCATATTTCCTTAAACAAACAGTGTCAGATATTATTTGATCGTCATGTTCGGTGATATCTTTTCATTTACAGTCTCGGGAAATTTATTCCTCTGGCCATAAATGTCTCAAAAACACACAGCTCCGGTTCTTTCGAAAAGGTGATGGCATTTCGACAAAGCCGTGGCGCAATATGGCATTGGAGATTAGTAACTGTAGAGGTTTGCTTTTTATTTAAGCCCGTATTCCCAATGAAATAAAAAGGTTTATGTCAGGAATTGGAGCCGAAACATAAAAGTAAAAACCTCCGAGTGATTTACGAGTAGGATGCAGATCGCCTTTGGATTCCGACAAGCGCCTCCGACCGAACGGAGGCAGCTTTTCACTCCTAGCGCAACTTGAACGCCGAGGCGCTTCCAAAAACGTTAATTATAGATAGTAAAAATTCTTAGGATAGCATATGCTGCTTGTGCAAAGGCAGAAACCAAATGGGATTTTTAAAAAAGAGATTGCTCTAATCGCAGCGGATTGATGAATTTACATCTTGCTCCTCCAAATAAATTTGGCTCTTCAGCACTTCTCTGCCTGTCCTTTTTCACCATGTCCCACCCCTCATGTCCCACCCCCGTTTTGTGGCAGGTTGTCATGAAGATGGGGTCTAGGTCAGTGGTGGCGAACCTTTTCAAGACCGAGTGCCCAAATTGCAACCCCAAACCCACTTATTTATCGCAAAGTGCCCACACAGCAATTTAACCTGAATACTGAGGCTATAGTTTAGGGAAAAAAACGGTTGGCTCCGAGGAGTAAGCTTGGTGGTAGTCGGTGGCTTTGCTTTGAAGCCACTGTGCAACTCTTCCAACGGGTGAATCACAACCCTAGGAGGGTTTACTCTGAAGCAAGCCCCATTGCCAGCAACTGAGCTTACTCCCTGGTAAAGAATCGCACTTTAGTTCTTTCCAAGAAAATCAGTGGAGTTTAACAGCACTACACTGTTTCCTCAAAACTAGGTCTTAGGTTTAATGCTAATAATCGAGCCCAGTGGCCCAGGCCAGCCTAGATGTGGGGGGGAGGGCACTCTGCGCGTGCCCACAGAGAGGGCTCTGAGTGCCACCTCTGGCACCCGTGCCATAGGTTCGCCACCACTGATCTAGGTCTTGCTGGGGAAGTCAGTGGCAGCCCCGGACAGACCAACAGCACCATTAAGGTTCAGGGCTGCCTTGCGCATTATTTTTATATCTACCTTTCTGTCCTGTAAGGAGACTCAAGATGGCTTACAAACCCCGGATAGTCCGCCTTGCTGAAGGGCAGAGATTGCATGGCTAGATCTCATTGAGGAAGGGAAATCTGTGCCTGGGAGGCACCACATCAGGTGGCATTTGAGGGGGTCATGCGACACATGATATGCGCCTCACTTAATATGTGGTGTAGTGGTTTACAGCAGGTGGACTCTAATCTGGAGAACTGGGTTTAATGCCACACTCCTCCATGTGAATGGCAGACACCTTTATCTGTTAAACTGGATTTGCTTCCCAGCTCCTACACATGAAGCCTGCTGGGCGACAGGGCGATTCACAGTTCTCTTCGCACTCTCTCAGCCCCACTACCTCATAAGGCCGTGGTGGCGAACCTATGGCGCTCCAGATGTTCATGGACTACAATTCCTATCAGCCCCTGCCAGCATGGCCAGTTGCCAGGGGCTGATGGGAATTGTAGTCCATGAACATCTGGAGTGCCATAGGTTCGCCACCACTGTCATAAGGTGTCTCTTGTGGAGAGAGGAAGGGAAAAGGGGTTTGTAAGCCACCTTGAGTCTCCTTACAGGACAGAAAGGTAGATATAAACAACAACAATTCCTCCTCCTCCTCCTCCTCCTCTTCTTCCTCTTCTTCTTGTCTTGCCGTCATCAATGTCTCTCAACTTTGAAAGGCAGTAATTGTAGCTTTCCTAGTCCTCGGTTTGAAAACTGGGCGTACTTCAAACTCCCTTTACACATCCCCATTTCCTAACTCAGCGGTCTCTCCTCTGAACGGCTTCCTGGCCGCCTTAGGAATCTGAGCACCCAGAAATGTGCAGAGAACCCCAAAAGTGTCCCAGAATGGTCACAGCAACCTAGGATTCTGTCAGCTCACACACCAAACGGTCACAGCCCCTTGCGCTGTCGGAGCACACTGCAAAACTATGCCTCGTTTTTAATCTATGGCGCTGCTGGAGCGTACTAGATCACCGCTGACTGTAAAAACTGACATACAGCTCTCCTGGGCCCACCGAATTGTGGCCAGTGGGGTTGCCGGCGATAAAGCAGAGCCTTGTAAAGACACTACGGGCAACAACCGTCCTTTACAGGCACCGGAGGGAAGAGGGGACTTTGACAATGGGGTCAGGCTTTTGTGAACCCACACAGGTAACAGCGTAGTTATGGGGCAGCCCCTCAGTGTGATAAACAGAAGGGATGTCAAAGCAGCATTGTCTGGAAACCAGCTCAGCTACCGCAAAAGATTTGACCCAAACCGGAGAAAATAATCTGTGAAAGACAGGAAGAGCGGCTGGGATAGACTGCCAAGTCCCCTCAAAATCCCTGCTTCATTGAGGTTACCCCTATCACATTTATTCAAAAGGAAGGCAACGGTGGATATTAGATAATCCCGTTAAAAATGTGATGAACCTCTCTCCCCAAATACTGGACTTAATGTCACTTGTCTGCAAATGTAAGACAACCCAGCCCACCACCCTTTTTATGCCGTACCTAAAAAAAAAAAAACCTTTTAAAAATTGGAGTAAATAGTGTGGATGGATTTGCAATGTTCACTCAGCTCATTAGCACTACTAAAGATTATTATTATTATTATTATTATTATTATTATTATTATTATTATTATTATTATTATTATTATTATTATACACATAACAACACAGCACAAGTGTCTGGAATTCATCTCTGAATATCGAGTCCTTCCCAAGGACCTAGGATATTAGAGGTATTTGCGTAGAATATGTGAAGTTCCTAGAAGGGCTGCTTTCTGCAGCATGTGGACTGATGTTCTGTCCAAAGTTTGAGGCTTTCTTCCAGATGTTTTTTCAAGGATTTCTTGGGATCTCCTCCTAGAGCACCGACTACTAGTGGGATTTCACTGTTTGTTCTTTTGCCACAATCGTTCAACTTCAATTTGTAGGTCCTTGTATTTTGTGATCTTTTCCAGCTCTTTGTCCTCTACCTCTAAAAGCTGTAGTCCAACTGGCACAAGCAACATCTATGATCCAAACATGTTTTTTCTCTACCACTGTTATGTCTGGGGTGTTGTGTGCCAGGTGTCTGTCTGTCTGTATTCTAAAGTCCCAGAGTATTTTTTATTATTATTATTATTATTATTATTATTATTATTATTATTATTATTATTATTATTATTATTATTATTATTATTATTATTATTATTATTATTATTATGTTTCCCACCCTCCCCCATAGGACTCAGGGCGGCAAACTACAACATAAAAACAGTATAAATTCCAGTGAATCTACAGGCGACACAAATAATATTTCATTGTATTGTTGTAGGCTTTCATGGCCAGAATCCCTGGAGTGTTGTGGGGTTTCCGGGCTGTGTGGCCGTGTTCCAGTAGCATTTTCTCCTGGTTCCAGTAGCATTTTCTCCTGGTGTTTTGCCTGCATCTGTGGCTGGCAACTTCAAGGAGCCATACAGCCCGGAAACCCCACAGCACACGAATATTTCATTGATCTGAAATTCTAGCAGCCATTCCCTCTCCAGTTTGGAGCGACAATTGAAGCGTAACCAAAACAGCTCAAAACGAAAGTGCCAGCAATCTGCTCTGCCCCTTTACTAGTCTTTTGAACACTGGACGGAAATGCTTACAAACAGGTCCCTTGTGGTCAGACATGAGAATTCTCCCTTTTGTAGTGCTCAGTCACCCAATGAAGCTAATTGAGTTAGGACCGAGCAAAGAGCAGACTTGCCCAGACTAACTGTAATTAACTCTGGGAGTTCACAACTACAAGATCCAAAAATTATTCATTTAAAACATTTTTTTAATGTCAACTTTCCACCTCATCAGGGTCCCCGAGGAGGCGCATATAAAAACATTTGAACAATTAAACACAATATTTAAAGTTATAAATCAAGTCAATAAAAACACAAACAAACAAACCAGGGAAGAGAGCCCATTAGGGTTAATGGGGGTATGCCAAACGAATCAAAAGTCTTCGCCGGCGGAAGACACCGATCGAGGGAGACAGATGGAAGGCAAACTTGAGAGGTGTGGGAGCCAAAATGTTGGGGAGAGGAAGAGCCAGGAAAGCTGCTTGTGCTACCTGTGAAATTACCTGTACAAGACAGAAGGGAGGGGCTGTGGCTTAGTGGTGGAGCCCCTACATCATACATAGGAGGTCTCTGGCTCAATCCCTTGCATCTCTAACTAAAAGGATCAGGGTGCAGGTGATGTGAGAGATCTCAGTGGCTCAATGGAAGAGCCCCTGCTTGGCATGTAGAAGGTCCCAGGTTCAATCCCAAGTGTCTCCAGTTAAACGGTCCCGGCTATAGCTGATGGGAAAGACCTCTGCCTGAGTCCCCAGAGAGCAGCTGCCAGTCTGAGCAGGCAATACTGACCTTGATGAACCAGTGGTCTGATTCAGCAGAAGGCAGCTTCACGTGCATCTGGGGAGGGCTGTGGCTCAGTGGTAGAGAAGCTGTTTGACCCTGGAAAGCAGCTGCCAGTCTGAGTAGACAATACTGACTTTGACAGACCAAGAGTCTGATTCAGCACCAAGGACAGCTACTGCCAATCTGAATAGACAGTACTGACCTTGATGGACCAAGTGTCTGGTTCAGGACCAAGGAGAGCTACTGTCAATCTCAGTAGAGTAGACAATGCTGACCTTGATGGACCAAGGGTCTGATTCAGCCAGTCTGAGTAGACAGTACTGACTTTGATGGACCAAGTGTCTGGTTCAGGATCAAGGAGATCTACTGTCAATCTGAGTAGAGTAGACAATGCTGACTTTGATGGACCAAGGGTCTGACTCAGTATGAGGCCACTTCCTGTGGGATCATGTGTGAGTTGAGATTCCAGCTGCAGGTTTCCACTGAGTCCTCAGAAGACCCACCTCCACCGCTAGGTCCAACCCGAGCAGAACCTTTACAACATCTGAAAACCGTGCCAAAATCCATCGTCAAGAGCTACTTCATGCCCAGTCCCATCTGAGTCAGTTGTCTATATCAGAGTTAGGAGGATGAAACAGAAAGAAGAAAACTAGATCCTTCTAGAAGAAGAAGAAGAGTTTGGATTTATACTCCGCCTTTCTCCTGTGAGGAGACTCAAGGTGGTTTCCAAGCTCCTTTCCCTTCTTCTTCCCATAACAGACACCTTGTGAGGTAGCTGGGGCTGAGAGAGGTCTGAACGAACTGCAACAGCCCATGGTCACCCAGCCGAAATATAGAAGTGGGGAAGCAAATCTAGTTCACCAGATTAGAGTGCACAACTCAGGTGGAGGAGTGGGGAATCCAACCCAGTTCTCCAGATTAGAATCCACCTGCTCTTAACCACTACAGCACGCTGGCTCTAGATCCCCCACTCCCCAAACTAGTGCTTTGGAAGAAGATGCAAGATGACAAAGGGCATAACTCAAGAAAACAAGCATTAAAACAATTACTCGCCTCCCCCACCCCGAGTAAACTGTTCAAGACTGCCGTGAGGCGAAACGTTCTTTTGCTGATCAGCAAGCACTTTAGAGAGCTTTGGACATCTCCGGGCATTCATTCCAGGTTGCACCCGGCTGCACTAAATACACAGCCGGCATCAATAATTCAAAACGGCTTCGTTTCACACTCCGGGCAGGTTCTTCCAAAGGCATTTATAATAAATAGCACCAACCTGGTCGATCTTTATAGTCCTGTGAACCAAATGGGTGCGCCTGGATGGACAGATTCTCATCAGTGAAACCTGCTTACTGGAAGAGATCTAAGACCAGAGGAAGAAGAAGAGTTTGGATTTATATCCCCCCTTTCTCTCCTGTAAGAGACTCAAAGGGGCTTACAATCTCCCTTCCCTTCCCCCCTCACAACAAACACCCTGTGAGGTGGGTGGGGCTGAGAGAGCTCCGAGCTGTGACTAGCCCAAGGTCACCCAGCTGGCGCATGTGGGAGTGCACAGGCTAATCTGAATTCCCCAGATAAGCCTCCACAGCTCAGGCAGCAGAGCGGGGAATCAAACCCGGTTCCTCCAGATTAGATACACGAGCTCTTAACCTCCTACGCCACTGCTGCTCCTAGTGGCCTGGACCCAGACAACCCATGGAAGGATGTTTTTACATGATGGCCCACCGGAAATCCCAGCACTTAATCCTTACAGGGATTACAGTGTGATTCCAAGGCAAATGTACACACTCTGGCTGCACAATGCCCTACATCCGTGGTGGCGAACCTTTGGCACTCCAGATGTTATGGACTACAATTCCCATCAGCCCATCAATTGGCCATGCTGGCAGGGGCTGATGGGAATTGTAGTCCATGACATCTGGAGTGCCAAAGGTTCACCACCACTGCCCTACATTCTTAAGAACCTAAGAAAAGCCCTGCTGGATCAAATCAGTGTTCCTTCTAGTCCAGCATCCTGTCTCATTCAGTGGCCAACAAGTTCCACTGGAGGACCAACAAACATGAGATACATGCCAGGGCCTTCATAAGAACATCAGAATAGCCCTGCAGGATCAGACCAGTGAAGACTCGTCTAGTCCAGCATCCTGTCTCACACAGTAGCCAATCAGTTCCTCCAGAGAATCAACAATAGGCATTGAGGCTGAAGGACATCAGAAGGGCCCTGCTGGATCAGACTAGGCGTCCATCAGGTGCTTCATTCTTAGACAGTGGCCAAGCAGCTTTTCTGGATGGCCAACAAGAAGGCACAAAGGCCAAAGAACACCAGAAGAGCCCTGCAGGATCAGACTAGCGTCCATCTAGTCCAGCATCCTGTCTCACACAGTGGCCAATCAATTCCTCTGGAGGGTCAACCACAGGGCATAGAAGCCAAAGGACATAGGAAGAACCCTACTGGAACAAAACCAGTTGTCCATCTAGTCCATCATGTCTCACACACTGACCAACCAGTTTCCCTGGAGGGTCAACCACAGGGCATGGAGGCTGAGGATTTCTTTTATGTTGCCTCCTGACACTGGGATTCAGAGGCAGACTGCCTCTGAACATGGAGGTTCCTCCCAGCTCTCATTGAGGTGGTAGAATTTCCAGGAGGAGAATGTCCCTGGATGCCATTTTGAATGTTCAGGCCTTCCACCCTTCCTGATCCCGAATCCCAATCTTGTGGCATCCTCCTCCTCCTCAGCTCAACAGTTGACCATCCAGATGCTTGGCCAACACATCACTCTCCCTGATGTTGCTCCACAGGACCTTCCTTCTCTTGAGAGCCAGCCTGGTGTAGTGGTTAAGAGCAGCTGGATTCTAATCTGGATAACTGGGTTTGATTCCCTACTCCTCCACTTGAGTGGCAGAGGCTTATCTGGTGAACCAGGTGTGTTTCCGCACTCCTATATTCCTGCTGGGTGACCTTGGGCCAGTCACAGTTCTCTCTGACCTCTCTCAGCCACACCTACCTCACAAGAGGTCTGTCAAAAGGAGTTGTAAGCCACCTTGAGTCTCCTTACAGGAGAGAAAGATGGGATATAAATTCCTCCTCCTCCTCCTCCTCCTCCTCCTCCTCCTCCTCCTCCTTCTTCTTCTATCACTGAGATGTATTCTTCCAACTGCCCAGGTGGCATGACCCCTTGATTCCCACCTGAATCACCCCAACTGCTTATTTGTTCGATGCAAAGAATCCTGTAAGCACTCCATCCTCAGATCAGGGGCACTGCCTGTGTCTGTGTTTTGTAAAACATCCTGTTAGCTGCAAAGTTACCCTGTCCCAATAAGCACAAGAAGTTCGTTGCCAGAGCACCTGGTGTGAAAAAAACTCCACGAACACCTGGCTCTTGGATACTCCTGATCGCAACCACCTTAATAAAAAGAAAGAAAAAAATGTGACTTCCAGAATGGATGCCACCGGCACACGCCTCCCACTCCTGCAGCTGCAGAGTCAGGGAAGAGAAGCTTCAGCCAGAGAAGTTGTTAAGAGCCTACTGGAAGCTATCTAGGATGGATTTTCTTCTTCCCTAAGCAGACACTTGAAGAGAGAAAAGGCTCAGTGCTTTGTCAGGTGTAGCAAAATCTACTATCCAACAAGGATTTCCAAAAAGCAAGCACTGGGCAGGTATCATGAGAACATAAGAACAAGCCAGCTGGATCAGACCAGAGTCCATCTAGTCCAGCTCTCTGCTACTCGCAGTGGCCCACCAGGTGCCTTTGGGAGCTCACGTGCAGGAGGTGAAAGCAATGGCCTTCTGCGGCTGTTGCTCCCGAGCACCTGGACTGTTATCGGCAGACCTTACATGAGTGGTAGACCTGGGTGCCTTCTGGCCTGCCCAGTGGTAGACCTGGGCGAGGAGGGGCACTGGGAGGGGAAGGTGGGGTGGTGGCCGGTGAGTCCCATGAGATATGAAAAGCAGGGTCAAGGGTAGTGCGACGTCAAGAAGGTTGGGAAACACTGCTCTAGGCTGATTCTGTATTGAGCAGGACATTGGATTGAATGGCCTGTCTGGTCCCTTCCAACTTGATGATTCTATGGTTCACAAAATTACTTGGAAAAAATTACTAGGGATCATGGACTATACCATAGGTGTCAAACTCGCGGCCCTCCAGATGTTATGGACTACAGTTCCCATCATCCCCTGCCAGTATCATGCTAGCATGGGGATGATGGGAACTGTAGTACATAACATCTGGAGGGCCGCGAGGTTGACACCTGTGGACTATACTATTATGTGCAGCTTGCTGAAACTAGGATCCTACTGGGGAACTTTGCATCATTTAATGCACCACGAAAAATACTTATGCTATGCTTCAGGCCTGTTTTTAGAAGAAGAAGCCTCCACAGCTCAGGCAGCAGAACTGGGAATCAAACCCGGTTCCTCCAGATTAGATACACGAGCTCTTAACCTCCTACGCCACTGCTGCTCCTTTAGACTTCGGAGCGGTCCTACAACCCTAATCCTTTTGCAGTGTTTCCAGAATGTTCCATCTGTCAATTGTATTAACTCACTCTGTGTAATCCACCTTTGGTCCAAGTGAGAAATCAGGGAGGAGTGGGCGTGGTCAGCTATTGGCCTCCCCAATTACCCAGACTTGGGTGTTGGTGTAATCGGTTTATTCATTGAGAGTTGTGGACAGTGTATATGCCTGACATTGCCAGAGCTGAGATTTCCCAAGCAAACCAGCATTAACATCTCCCTGCAAGTTCCCTCTCCCCAAAACTTCCCCAGGGGCATACCGGGCGTAAATGGTGCCTATGAATGACCGGCTCCCCATGGCCCCCACGCCCGGCTCCCTACACTCCCCCCCTCGTGCCCCACTTACGGCAGCCAGCAGGGACGCTGGAGGGCCGGGACTCAGTGGTGGGCAGCTTGGGCGGGGCCGCAGCAGCAAGCCAGCTCCTGCCCTCCCTGGGGGGGAGGGAGGGAGCCGGCCTGTGGCATACCACTTAGCTGGCAAGCAGCACCCCAGCACTAGGGGAGCCACTGCGCACTGGCCGGATCACCACATCACGGGAGAGGCCGGGCGCAGGGACCCGGCCAGCGCCCCCCACGTGACAAAACGGCATGCGCCCAGGGACATGGGATACCCCATGTCCCCATGGGCGGTACACCCCTGAGCTTCCCAAAACTGTTCACTGGACACAGAGCTCACCAAGGCAGGAGATAATTAGCGTAAGAAGGAGCAAGAATGCACCAAGACAAGGGGGGGGGTGTCAAAGTATCATCCTCTGCTGGCCTCCCCAGAGGCATGGTAGGCCGTGTGGAAACGGGTCTTGACACTGCTGCTCCCAAGAAACCGCTCCCCAAATGGAGAGTGGGAGGGGCCGGCTCAAGGGCTTGAACTTCCCAACCTCTGCCTCGGAGGGACTTTTCACTGTGAGGAAGTGTTTCAAACTAAACCCTCTTCAAACCGGAAAGATGCAAATACCAAAGAGCACAAACCTCGGGCCCAAAGTGACCTTCCCCTTCTCAAATTCTACAGGACGTTAAGCCGGGGTGGTCTCTTGGGGCGTGAGCTTTCGTCCTACCTCGCTGACACACACGCGCACTGCGCAACACCATGCATTAATGTCAGCCCAAAGTTCACCCGGCTTCGGCTCGCCCCCATTTCCCCTGCCAGCAGAAATAAGGCAATCCAAAAGGACGGTGACCCGGCGGCTGACCCTTCCTGCCACCTGAGTAGAGAGCACTGAAGACAGCCAAGTCAGCAGGGTGTGAAATGAAACATTTCAGAGTTACACTGACGTCACGATACAACGTCGCAGCCTTGGGAAAGGGTAGCTGGTGCGGTTTAAAGTCCATAACAGACAGCAAAAGAGAACACGGATATAACAAAGAGGAGGAGGAGGAGGAGGAGGAGGAGGAGGAGGAGGAGGAGGAGGAGGAGGAGGCTTATCTGGGGAAGGCTTATCTGGGGAATTCACACATGCCAGCTGGGTGACCATGGGCGAGTCACAGTTCTTCTGAGCTCTCTCAGCCCCACCTACCTCACACGGTATTTGTTGTGAGGGGGGAAAGGAAAGGAGATTGTAAGCCCCTTTGAGTCTCCTTACAGGAGAGAAAGGGGGGATATAAATCCAAACTCCTCCTCCTCCTCCTCCTCCTCTTCCTCCTCCTCCTCCTCCTCCTCATTATTATTATTAATAATAATATTTCAGTCACCAGATACGTTTTAAATGTATTTGATGCATGATGTTGTTATGTTTTTATATGTCGGTAGCCGACCTGAGTCCATGAGGGGAGGGGCAGCATATAAACTGAGTAAATGGATGACAACACATGTTCCCATCTCACCTCGATTGCTTCTCCTGAATACCTTTCTTTTCCTTTGGTTCCTATGGCTGCTGGCTTCAACACTGCTGCAATTTAGGGAAATTCATTTAACTAAAACAAGTGTGCGCCACCTTCCTGCCTGATCAGGGTCCACAAGGCAGCAAACATAAAAAAAAAAAAAAAACAGCCCCTACTGTAGAGAAGTTCTTCCGAACGTTTAGGTGAAATCTCTTCCTGGACCTTGAATCCACTGTTCCTGGTCCTAGTCTCCGGAGCAGCAGAAAACAAGCTTGCTCCCTCACCAACATGACACCCCTTCAGATATCTAAACATGGCTAGCATGTCACCTCTTAACCTTCTTTTCACCAAACTAAACATACCCAGCAACCCCCTAAGTCTCTCCACATTGGGCACGGATTCCAGACCTTAGATCATTTTGGTTGCCCTCCTCTGGACCTGTTTCAGCTTGTCAATACCATTCTGGAGGTTTGAAATCCCAAAGGTCACTGCTCCTAAAACTTGGTATGGGGCTCTCTTACCACTGCAAGATAGGCTAGGTGAAGTCTTCTCCTGCAGTCAGAGGAAGGGACCTTCTCAGCCGAGGTGCCTGAGTTACCCTGGGACCATTGAGGAATTCTGGGGCCTCCTCAATCTGTTTTCTCAGCATGCTGCAGCTGCCCATGCCACGGCAGAGGAGGGGAACTGCTACATGCTCAAATGTGCAAAGAAGGGTGGTGTACCCACAACATGCTAGCTACCTCTGAAGATGCCAGCCACAGATGCAGGCAGAACGTCAGGAGAGAATGCTGCTAGAACACGGCCAGACAGCCCGGAAACCACACAGCACCCCATGCTAGCTACCTTTTCTCAGCACGCTTCGGCCCTTCTCATTGTGCAGAGTTTGGCAATGGCTGATGTGGCTGCTGCAGTCTAAATTAAACGGGTAGAAAATGTTGAGAGAGAAAAATTTTTCTCTCTTTCTCACAATACTAGAACCAGGGGCATCCATTGAAAATGCTGGGGGGAAGAATTAGGACTAATCAAAGGAAACACTTCTTCACGCAACGTGTGATTGGTGTTTGGAATATGCTGCCACAGAAGGTGGTGATGGCCACTCACCTGGATAGCTTTAAAAGGGGCTTGGACAGATTTATGGAGGAGAAGTCGATCTCTGGCTACCAATCTTGATCCTCCTTGATCTCAGATTGCAAATGCCTTAGCAGACCAGGTGCTCGGGAGCAGCAGCAGCAGCAGAAGGCCATTGCTTTCACATCCTGCAGGTGAGCTCCCAAAGGCACCTGGTGGGCCACTGTGAGTAGCAGAGTGCTGGACTAGATGGACTCTGGTCCGATCCAGCAGGCTAGTTCTTATGTTTTTATGTTCTTATGATTAATTTGGGATAGTGGATAGACAGGTGGGCACCCTCACCCTGAAGCCAACGACCTTCTGGAACCTTCCGAGTCCTCACGTCCGAGTTCTGGAATCTCACGTCGGGGTTGCTGACAAGCCTTGCATCTGGGAGGCAAGGCTTCGTTTCCCCAAGTCAGCAAGTCCCCGGCCTAATAAATGGCAGCGCCGCTCATAAGTTATAACTCTGCCAGGACGATATTGACAGACAGAGACACATACGCGAGCTGCAAAATGCATTTACTGTTTGAAACTGCTGGGGAACAAGATTAGAACGTAGAGCTCGCGCTTTTGGCGAGGCAGGCGTCGCACAGACGGGAAGTTACACACACACAGACACACATTCACACACACACAGACACACAAAAAGAGACAAACTCTTGACAATGTGAGGTGTATGCAGAACTCATCCTGCCGGAAAATCTCCCGAAAGAGAGTCGGTCTGACGGTGCAAAGGTCATTTCTGACAAGGCCTGTTGTTCACACCCTATTGATCCAAGACAGCGCACAAGGGGGAAGAAAACATACCACCGGAAAGTGCCCGAGTTCGGTCTGCCACGCGCTTAATAAAATCTGCGGGGCTCCGAGCTGATTACATTCTCCAAACTTTTCACTCATTTCATCCCAGCGATTTCATTAAGTTGGACGGCAACATCTTTATTAAAAAAATAATCAAAATTGAAATGTTTCAATAAACCCAATTTTGGACTTAAGTAGCAAAAGATGATTCGATGCAGACGGAGCAAAAATGAAAGTTAGAAAGCACAATAGAATTAGAGGGCTTGAAAACTTCATCTCTTTTGTTAAAAAAAATAAAATCACTTTCAAGGATGCCCCCACAGGAAATAAGTGGCTCTATTTTTTGGAAGCTGGTGTTTTTGTTCATTAACCCCGCGGAAAAGGATTGTTGAAAGGACGCACACATCTTAACAAGCAACTCTCCCTAACTATTTCAGGCGCTTCTGCCAAATTTATGAAGGGAAAGTAATTGAGACGCAGACAGAAGCTAACAATGGATAAAGCAACAGGAGTCTGTATCTGCCCAAAGAATCAAATTGTTCCAATTCCAAATATATTTAACGAACCAAATTTCAATCTCTGTCCTTTCTGACCCCTGGTAAAAATAGATTAACCGACCAGACCTATCAAAACATTTTGCATCACGGCGTTAAGTGGAAAAATAGTTTTGTGAAATGGGGTGAGCTCAGCCGAACGGCACGCAAAATATTAAATGACAGTATGCAACGCGGTGTCAACGCTGGATTCGAAGCACGCCGTCTCCTCGCAGACTTCATACTGGAAACCATGGTTTTCAAGATAAAATGCAACACACAGCATTGACAGTTTCCTTTCTGCTTGAGATGACACAACTAGAGATGCAAACCTGGATACTAATCTCCCCCAAAGCCATTTCATTGTTGTCTATATAATAACCCATCTGACTGCTAAAAGTAACGGCAACTGGAAATCTCCAGGAATCATCACATTTTAACACCTTGTGCCCGTACTGATTCCTTTTTACCAATGCTTGAAGCTTCTCACCCATGCAAGAATAAAGTGAGCCTGAAGGTAAATACGATAGGGTCATTATCCAGCCAGAAAACGTAACAGATGTTCCAGCCAAAGTGGACAGTCAAAGCTTAGTCTGTGCACAGCGTGCCACCAGCCTTTATATTGGTACACAAGCGAAGGAGCCCCCTTCCTGCTTAAGTAGCTCTTCAACTGGAAGGCAGCTTTAAATTTTGAAGGACACGTGACAGTGTCCCGGTGCCTCAGAGAAGGGCTTTGGTTTCAGTATAAGCTAGCAGAGTGTTGCCATTTGCTTGCAATTGTCACGTTCTTGTCTTGCAGTTTGCTGTGCGACCAGCAATTCTTTGCTGCTATATCAAGCCTTGTTGTGTGAAAGTCGCTGTGATGTGCTGCACAGCAAAGAGATACTTTGCCCCCGTTCTCTTCCCTTTGGTGCCAATTCTAGCAGTTCTTCCGCAGACGGTCTTCCATATGTCTCTGTGTGCTACTGTGATTGCTTGCAGTGCATAGAAATTGGAAGCTGTTTAGTTACTAAATACAGTTCTCTGAGCCTGCTCTTTCAACCCCTCCTTCACCTGCTTTTCTAGGGATTGCTGAGAGCTTCTCGGCACTTTTTTCGCAAGCCTGAACTTGGCCCTTTGGACTGAGACATGGACCCTCAAACTGGCCTGAAGTTGGGCTGGAAAAGTTCCTTGATGGTGGGTTACAAGTCGCACTGATTTCATCCACAACGGACAGGCAACAACAAGATAGCGTCAGAGGTGTATTCCCTCTTTAAACCAATGCCCTGTTAACAAGTGAACATGAACTTGGAAGCTGAACCATGTTGGCCTTAGTCCGTGGATGGGAGATCACACGGGGAGGCCAGGGTCACTAGACAGAGGCAGGAGAGGGCAAACCACTTTGGTTGGTTTCTTGCCTTGAAAACCCTTCGAGGTCAACCTGGGTAGGGAATTCAAGGTTTGATACCGTGATGGAGAAGGTCCTTTCTCGGTTCACCACTCATCTAGTCCCGGATCGAAGGCTGTCGAAGATGACTAGTGTGAGCCGATAGGTTGATATAGAAACATATAATCATAGAGTTGGAAGAGACCCCAAGGGCCATCAAGTCCAACCCGCTGCCATGCAGGAACACACAATCAAAGAACTCCTGACAGATGGTCATCCAGCCTCTGTTTAAAAAACTCCAAAGAAGGAGACTCCACCACGCTCCCAAGGCTGTGTATTCCGCTGTCAAACATCCCTGATAGTCAGAAAGTTCTTCCTAATGTCTAGGTCAGTGATAGCGAACCTTTTTGGGACCGAGTGCCCAAATTGCAACCCAAAACCCACTTATTTATCACAAAGTGCCAACACGGCAATTTAACCTGAATACTGAGGTTTTAGTTTAGAAAAAACGGTTGGCTTCAAGGTGCACGTTACTCGGGAGTAAGCTTGCTGGTAGTCGGTGGCTTTGCTTTGAAGCAACTGTGCAACGCTTCAAACGGGTGAATCACAACCCTGGGAGGGTTTACTCAGAAGCAAGCCCCATTGCCAGCAACCGAGCTTACTCCCAGGTAAAGGATCATGCTTTAGTTCTTGGCATGAAAATCAGTGGGGTTTAACAGCACTTAACAGGGTTACCTACACTGCTTCCCCAAAACTAGGTCTTAGGTTTAATGCTAATAATCGAGCCCAGCGGCCCAGGCCAGTCTAGATGTGTGTGGGGGGGGGCACTCTGTTTGTGCGTGCCCACAGAGAAGGCTCTGAGTGCCACCTCTGGCACCCGTGCCATAGGTTCGCCACCACTGGTCTAGGTGGAATCTCTGTTTCTGTACCTTGAATCCAATACTACGTTTCTTAGTCTCTGGAGGCGCAGAAAACAAGCTTGCTCCCTCTTCAACATGACATCCTTTCAAATATCTAAACATGGCTGTCATGTCACCCCCTAATCTTCTCTTCTCCAGACTAAACAGACCCAGCTCCCTAAACTGCTCCTCATAAGGCATGGAATCCAGACCTTCTGCCATTTGGGTCGTCCTCCTCTGGACCCCCTTCCAGCTCGTCAATAGTCTTCTTAAATTATGGTGCCCAGAACTGGAGCACAGGATTCCAGGGGGGAGGGCTGACCAATGCAGAATAGTGTGGTTCTATTACACCCCTTGATGTAGACACTATTACATCCCTCGATCTAGACTCTTGATGCAGCCCAGAACTGCACAGGAGAAGGCCATCCTTAAGATATGTTGGTCCCAAGCCACACAGGGTTTTAAAGGTTAACACCAGCACCTTCAACAGAGCCTGGAAGCAAACTGGAAGCCAGTGTAGACAGAGCTTATTAAGACACATAGCAATGCAAGAAACCAGTCTCTGGGGCACCTTCCTTTCTTGCCCCCTAGAATCATGGAGTTGGAAGAGACCCCCAAGGCCATCATGTCCAACCCCCTGCCATGCAGGAACACACAATCAAAGCACTCCTGACAGATGGCCATCCAGCCTCTCTTTAAAAACCTCCAAAGAAGGAGACTCCACCACACTCCAAGGCAGTGAGTTCCACTGTCGAACAGCCCTGACAGTCAGGAAGTTTTTCCTGATGTTTAGGTGGAATCTCTTTTCCTTCCCCTTGAACCCATTACTCCTGGTCCTAGTCTCTGGAGCAGCAGAAAACAAGCTTGCTCCCTCACCAACATGACCTCCCTTCAGATATCTAAATATGGCTGTCATGTCACCTCTTCACCTTCTCTTCAACAAACTAAACATCCCCAGCTCCCTAAGTCTCTCTTTGTAGAGCATGGATTCCAGACCTTTGACCATTTTGGTTGCCCTCCTCTGGACCCAGCTTGTCAATATCCTTCTGGAATTGCGGTGCCCAGAACTGTACACAGTATTCCAGGTGAGGTCTAACCTATTATTATTATTATTATTATTATTATTATTATTATTATTATTATTATTATTATTATTATTATTATTATTATTATTATTATTATTGTTGTTGTTGTTGTTGTTGTTGTTGTTGTTGTTGTTGTTGATGTTGTTGTTGTTGTTGTTGATTTGATTTAATATACCGCCCCATCCCCGAAGGCTCTGGGTGGTGTACAACATAAAACAGTATATATAAAATCAGCATAAATATAATTTCCATAAATACACTTAAAAACAGTAGTTGTTTCCAAAGATAGGGATCTCACGAAAACCTTATTTAAACTAAAACTTAAAGTTAGCCCTCCTAAAAAGAAGGAGGGGGGGAGGTAATGGGTCCTGATGACATTGGGGACCCATAGAATAGTAGGGGAGGGGCACACTCAGCAGCTGGTCTCTCCAAAGGCCCGGTGGAACAACTCAGTCTTACAGGCCCTGCAGAATTCTCCAAGGTCCCGCAGGGCCCGGACAGCTGGAGGGAGAGTGTTCCACCAGGCAGGGGCCAGAGCCGTAAAGGCCCTGGCCCGTGTGGAGGCCAGCCGCATCATTGAGGGGCCGGGGATAGAGAGATACAACTACATCCCTCTTCCTCTAAGGAGCAGTATCCTCCCCCCTCCCCCCCCCCCAGCATTGTCAGGCCCATTCTATCTGCTAGACCGCATTTCAATCAGGCTCTTCAGAGATCTGGGTCCCAGATGGTCTATAGCGCTGGTGCACCGGACCACAGTTTCCACCTGGGATGGATTTTTTTTGCCTTGGACTTCTGCCTGATCATTCAAGCCGGCTGAAATCAGCTGCTGAGAAGCTGTCGCGCCCAAGCGCCACGCAGCGTTCTCAAAAAGCAGCGGCGCAAAGGGTTAAGCCGCCTCTGTAATGTGATTTGCGCTTTATTTTTCCCCTTCGCTTTATTCTTCATTTCCAAACCGTAATCAACTTATTGTCACACGGCGGAGTGACGGAAGCCTTGCCAAAGCACTTCAAAAATTGACAATGTTTCAGTCGCACTCAACAATCCCAGAAGACGTCTCCGCTCATTTTAATATGAAATCCTATCAGAGTTGCATAGCTAAATTAAAACACGCACACACGCACGCACACCCTGGAAGGACAAGGAGCTGGGGAAAGAGAGCCCCTCCCCTCTCAAAAACAAACCACACATCATCCAACTTTGGAAAAAAAGAGACGATCAAAAAGACTCAAAGATCCAAAGCTCGATTAATGCAAATGTCTGCCTGCGAGCAAGTGTACTATTTGATTAAACTGGCATACATCAAGTACAATTAGAAAGGTTATTTATAACTAAGAAATACATAATTCTGTGTTTTAATGAGGGTGACAATTACAGCCGACAGTTGCTAATTAACATTAATCCGTTTGCACCGGGAGTCGGGAGGCTTTCCTGGCACGGTTCCAGGTCCTCGCCAGTGGACACGATCCAACCTGGCGGCGGCGAGCCACTAATGGTGGCCCTTGAACGGAGCAAAGGGGTGCCTGAGAATTGTTGTCTGAGATCCCAACCTTCTGCTCTCTGCTTACCCAAGAGCCCGTGGCGCTCCCAGGTACAGCTCTGCTATCTTTCTGTTGTTACGAACATAAGAACAAGCCTGCTGGATCAGACCAGAGTCCATCTAGTCCAGCACTCTGCTACTCGCAGTGGCCCACCAGGTGCCTTTGGGAGCTCACGTGCAGGATGTGAAAGCAATGGCCTTCTGCTGCTGCTGCTGCTCCTGAGCACCTGGTCTGCTAAGGCATTTGCAATCTGAGATCAAGGAGGATCAAGATCGGTAGCCATAGATCGACTTCTCCTTCATAAATCTGTCCAAGCCCCTTTTAAAGCTATCCAGGTTAGTGGCCATCACCACCTCCTGTGGCAGCATATTCCAAACACCAATCACACGTTGTGTGAAGAAGTGTTTCCTTTTATTAGTCCTAATTCTTCCCCCCAGCATTTTCAATGAATGCCCCCTGGTTCTAGTATTGTGAGAAAGAGAGAAACATTTCTCTCTGTCGACATTTTCTACCCCATGCATAATTTTATAGACTTCAATCATATCCCCCTCAGACGTCTCCTCTCCAAACTAAAGAGTCCCAAACGCTGCAGCCTCTCCTCATAAGGAAGGTGCTCCAGTCCCTTAATGTGTAAATGGAAATGGGTTTGTCCAGGGCCTTCACGGCCAGAATCAACTGGCTGTTGTGGGTTTTTCAGGGCTGTGTGGCCCTGGTCAGGCAGTTTAGCATCTTAGCAGGGGCATTTTTAAGTTGCAGGACTTGAGAACGCATGCAACGCTACTAAAAGGAGCAGCAGTTGCGTAGGAGGTTAAGAGCTCATGTATCTAATCTGGAGGAACCGGGTTTGATTCCCAGCTCTGACACCTGAGCTGTGGAGGCTTCTCTGGGGAATTCAGATGAGCCTGGGCACTCCCACACACGCCAGCTGGGTGACCTCGGGCTAGTCACAGCTTCTTGTAGCTCTCTCAGCCCCACCTACCTGACAGGGTGTTTGTTGTGAGGGGGGAAGGGCAAGGAGATTGTCAGCCCCTTTGAGTCTCCTGCAGGAGAGAAAGGGGGGATGTAAATCCAAACTCTTCTTCAAACTCTTCTAAAACAGGCCGCCAGTCCATCAAGGGCAGTCCTGTCTACTCAGGCCAGCAGAGGGTCTCCTGAATATTTACGCCTTTTAACTGGAGATACTGGGGATTTTATTTATTTATTTATTTTATTTATACTTTGGGCTTCTAGACCGCCCCATCCCCGAGGGGCTTCTTCTACTGAGCTACAGCCCCTCCACTCCTGCTATCTGGGTCGTTGAGTTTGACACATCCCGCACATAGAATCATAGGGTTGGAAGAGACCCCAGGGGCCATCATCAAGTTCAACGCCTCCAGGCTGGATCGTGTCTACTGGCGAGGATCTGGAACTGTGCCAGGAACCCCCCACCCAACTCCTGGTGCAAATGGACTAAAGTTAACGTGGATGGTTTCGAACAAAACATCCTCCTGCAGAGCATTTTGTCGGGGGCTGCATCTGACCTGGTGATCTTTTTGATCCATCTCTTCCCTTGGAGGCTCAGATGGCCTGAAATTCTCTCTTCCTCTCTCGATTAGGTTTCACGGGCCAGGTTGTGTTTCGGTCCAGAAGACCAGGTCTCCATCTGCCAACAAGCCTTAGGTGGCCTCACAGGCTACGTGTTAGAAGCTTCAGCTGTTGCCAACCACGGCCGGTCCATTTGTATAGCCACGATGGACCCGTGTTGATCCGGCACGCTTGGATCGTTCTTTCAGCCTCGGGAGACGGAAAGATCCAAGCAGCGACGGGCTCGCAAGGCCCGTTTTTGTAGAATAAATAAATAATTCAAGCCAAAGATTTTTTAGTGTCGGAACGAGCGTTCCAAATGGAACGGCCCTCCGTCTGTTGGGGAGGCGGAAGCAGATGCAGCCAAGATAATTGGGCTCCTTTTGGAAAGAGCCATCTGCCCCTCCTCAGAAAGGCGACACGTGATAACGCTCAACTGTTCTCTCCGCCGGACCGGACCTCTGTTAGCTTCCAAGGGCTGTTCTAAGTTTCAACAACAAGAGCCCTGTTTTGCTGAGTGAGCCTCTTCACCCCACGCCGGGTCACCTTGGCCAACGCTGCGTGCCGTCTGCGGAAGTAACGTTCTTCACAACGGCCTGGGGAAGAGAGCTCCCGGGTTTGGGCAAAAGTTAACAAAGTTCCAACAGAGACATTGCTCCGATGGATTGGCATCATCTTTGCTCTACCTAAATTTATTTATTTCTTTTTACATTTTAAAAAACCCCAACGACAACATTTGCGCTCGCCGGATCTGAATTTTACACCGGACTTTTGCGGCTTAATGTTTATTGGGTGTGTTTTATGCGGAACTGTTAATCGCTCTGAGCTACGGGACAAAACAGTATATAAATATGGTAAATAAATAATGAGACGTTTTTACAGTCAGATGGAGGCAATAAAAAGGAACGAGGGCAAAAAGAAAAGCCGCCAAAGAAAAGGCAGAGTGAAAAAAAAATAAGAACATAAGAACGTAAGAACAAGCCAGCTGGATCAGACCAGAGTCCATCTAGTCCAGCACTCTGCTACTCGCAGTGACCCACCAGGTGCCTTTGGGAGCTCACGTGCAGGATGTGAAAGCAAGGGCCTTCTGCTGCTGCTGCTGCTCCCGAGCACCTGGTCTGCTAAGGCATTTGCAATCTGAGATCAAAGAGGATCAAGATTGGTAGCCATAGATTGACTTCTCCTCCATAAATCTGTCCAAGCCCTTTTTAAAGCTATCCAGGTTAGTGGCCATCACCACCTCCTGTGGCAGCATATTCCAAACCCCAATCACCCGTTGCGTGAAGAAGTGTTTCCTTTCATTAGTCCTAATTCAACCCCCAGCATTTTCAATGAATGCCCCCTGGTTCTAGTATTGTGAGAGAGATCCCAACACAACCAACTATTTAATACGATCTTGGAAAGAAAGAGAAGGACAGCAATCTTCTCGCTGAAAAAGCAGCGGTGGTCGGGAGCAGCCGAGAGAGATTTTGGTGAAGCCGTAACGGAGCAGTTCAGCGGCAGGGGGAGCTGCCAAAGGGGTTTGGTGTTGGGGAATCTCCTTCCTCGGAGAGTGAAAAGAGGCAATTCAAGGCAGCCGCTTCAAAATTTCTCTGCGCAGGGAATCTCTGTGCCCCAGCTTGTCCGCTATGGAACCTGCAGTGCTGGGAGAGGACTCAAGGGTAGGCCCTGATGGGTTGTGAGCACAAGGACATAAGAACATAAGAACAAGCCAGCTGGATCAGACCAGAGTCCATCTAGTCCAGCTCTCTGCTACTCGCAGTGGCCCACCAGGTGCCTTTGGGAGCTCACACATAACGGTTGCCACAGGAGGTGGAGCCAAGCACAAAATGGCTGCTGCAGGAGGCGGAGCCACACATGCTGGGGACGTCTGACGGCCGTAGAGAACAGGGGTAGTTTTAAAATACATTGGGAGGGAGAGGCGGTACAAGCAACACTGGGGTGGCAGCTGCCGCTGAAACAATGTTTATGATTATTATTTAATTTTGTTTAATATCACAGCTGCCAGTTCTTTAGTTGGATGTTGGCCTTTCATTACAATCCGTGCCTCACCCAGAGGCCTGGGACGTTGTGACGTATCAGTCTGGTATTTGTGCGGTTCCCAGCAGGGCTGGCCTTCTGAACCTGACCGAAGTTGACTTTGTTGGTTTGAAGATATTCCAAGTGCAGCCCTCGTGTTTCCGGAATGGCGCCCGGGGTGCCGATTACCACTGGGACAACCTCAGCTGGGACGACATCAGTTTGTGCCACAGTCACTGAATCTCATCTACAAATTGTGGTGTTTAGTGACTTCAGAGATCAGTTCTGGATCATATGGCAGCACTGGAAGGTGGACTCCACGACGTCACATCTCACCGAGTTCGCCTTCTTCCCCAAACTCCACTCTCAGATCTCCAGTAATTTTCCAACTTGGAGTTGTCTATCCCCATCGGCTGCGCAGTGCAAGGTTTGTGGGTGATAAGAACATAAGAACGTAAGAACTAGCCAGCTGGATCAGACCAGAGTCCATCTAGTCCAGCTCTCTGCCACTCGCAGTGGCCCACCAGGTGCCTTTGGGGGCTCACCTGCAGGAGGTGAAAGCAATGGCCTTCTGCTGCTGCTGCTGCTCCTGAGCACCTGGTCTGCTAAGGCATTTGCAATCTCAGATCAAGGAGGATCAAGATTGGTAGCCACAGATCGACTTCTCCTCCATAAATCTATCCAAGCCCTTTTTAAAGCTATCCAGGTGAGTGGCCATCACCGCCTCCTGTGGCAGCATATTCCAAACACCAATCACACGTTGCGTGAAGAAGTGTTTCCTTTTATTAGTCCTAATTCTTCCCCCCAGCATTTTCAATGGATGCCCCCTGGTTCTAGTATTGTGAGAAAGAGAGAAAAATTTCTCTCTGTCAACATTTTCTACCCCAGGGATAATTTTATATGCAGTGATCTCTGTTGAGGAGCCCCGACTTTTCCAGGTACTGCCCAGAAGGAAGGCTTAGCCAAGGAAACGGCTCAGATGAGTCAATGAAATGAAAAACACAGAGCGAGGAGGGACTGGTGGCGTGAGGAGGTTCTTGGTCGTGCCAAATGGGATTTGAGACACCCCTTTTTTCGTTTTGCTGAGCACACACATGCTCAACTGATGCAGTTTGCTTTGGGAAGTTTCCGTTTCAAAAAGGGTCGACCCCATGGCTGGGGTGAGAGGAATTAAGAAACCCGAGCCCAAAACTGAAAGCAGACAGGAAAATGTGAGCCCCGCTTGTGATGTTCTGAACTCTGAATAAAGTAGGGATACTAATGTAGGTACTATTTATCTATCAACATTCACATTAAAGTTTTTCGGGCTCCCTGGAGTAAGCCTTTTCAATTTTGATTCCCAACAACAGAGATCAGCTTGCACACACAATCGCGAAGGGCGTCTGCTACTTCACTTCCTTCCCTGCTCTCTCTTCTCAAGCAAGATCTAGGGTAGGTTCCCCAGTTAAGGATCAAGTAAGTTCTTCTGGGGGGTTGTACCAACGCGGTGGGAAAGGGTCAGGAAGAGAATAGTTGCTGTGGTCCATTTCCGTGGCCCACGTTAGGGATACCCAACGTGGTGCCTATTAAGCACTGTAACCAGTGGTGGGATCCAAACATTTTAGTAACAGGTTCCCATGGTGGTGGGATTCAAACAGTGGCGTAGCGCCAATGGGGATGGGCGGGGCACGACGGGGGCGTGGCCGGGCATTCCAGGGGCGGGGCATTAATAATTTCTCTGTTATTGTAAAAAACTCTTACTGTAAAAAAAAGTTCCTAATTTCCAGCTGGTATCTTTCTGTCCATAATTTAAACTCTTCATAGCAAGTCCCGTCGTCTACTGCCAACAGAAACAACTACTTCTCCTCTAATTGACTGCCTGTCAAATACTTAATACTTTCAAATACTTCATTTTGTTTCTAGAAATCAAAAGAAGGAGACTTTCCTGAAACGAGGAACTTGACCATATTTCTAAAACATGTTTTTCAAACAGCCCAACAGGGAGAATGATCCCGTTTTCTACCTTCGCTAACCAGCCACGTAGGAAACAACAGGACTTTATGATTTTTGGACCTAATGGAATTTCTAACGGAAAAGCAGACCCGATTAGTAACCCCCTCTCGGCACACACAAATAATTAGTAACCCACTCTCGGGAACTGGTGAGAACCTGCTGGATCCCACCTCTGAGTGTAACCCCTTTCCTGTGTTCTAGAAAGTAGGCGTGGCCAGGAGAGACTTTTACCCAGGAAGGCTTCTAATTGGCCGATTTGATCAGCTGTGCAGATTTTTAAAAAAATCCTGGCTTGGCAGCATCTCCCACTCCAGCGCAAAGATCGTCAGTGCGCGAGTGAAGGTAAGCTGTGGATTCCGTGGCTGGCTCAACCTCCTGCAGCCACCATTTTGTGGCTGGCTCCACCTCCCTTGGCAGTCACTTTGTGGCTGTGCCCTCTGTGTGGTATCAGAATTCAGACGGTACTCACTGGCTCACGAAAAGGTTGGGGACTCCTGGTCCAAGTGATCCATCCCTCCTCCCATCCCCTCCTCCCCGCCCCCGGAAAATAACACGCTGAGCAAGAAGAAGAAGAAGAAGAAGAAGAGGAGTTTTGGGTTTATATCCCCCCTTTCTCTCCTGCAGGAGACTCAAAGGGGCTGACAATCTCCTTGCCCTTCCCCCCTCACAACAAACACCCTGTGAGGTAGGTGGGGCTGAGAGAGCTCCGAGAAGCTGTGACTAGCCCAAGGTCACCCAGCTGGCATGTGTGGGAGTGCACAAGCTAATCTGAATTCCCCAGATAAGCCTCCACAGCTCAGGCGGCAAAGCGGGGAATCAAACCCGGTTCCTCCAGATTAGATACACGAGCTCTTAACCTCCTACGCCACTGCTGAAACATAAGCATCCTCTCCTAAAACAAACCCTACAACGGGCCCATTTACAACGTTTTGTAAATTTATTGTGCAAGCTCGAGATGGACGGCTGAGCCCAGCGCGCAGAGGTTGCCGGCAAAAATCAGGGTAAGCGGTACTAATGTCCAATGGTCAGTATTATTGAACCTCCAAAGCAATAAACTACGAGTCGATAAATATTACATTTGCAACATAGTTAACATTCTCTGACTGTCTCTGGCACTTATTACACATTGTAACCGCAAGTCTACAATACATTATTCATATTTGGGGTGTCACGGAGTGATGGATTGCTGTAAGAAAGGCTGTCCTTTAAATAAATCAACAAATAAAAATGCAAATGTTAACATTTTCAGCCACAACTTTTCCCCATCTTGAATGGGGGGAATGAAAATTTCACATTATATCGACAGCAAGCAGAGAGAACAATTAACAACCTACACAGTGAATAAGAGAGATTAATTTGCCAACGTCTGCTTTTATCACTCGCATGCGGAACTATATTGGACTTTCCACAATGCTACTTTTCCTCGGGGGGGGAAGAAACTGTGTGTGTGTTGGTGTGGGGGGTCACCCCCCCCCCCCCCCACCCCCCCCCCCCCCCACCCCCCCCCCCCCCCACCCCCCCCCCCCCCCACCCCCCCCCCCCCCCACCCCCCCCCCCCCCCACCCCCCCCCCCCCCCACCCCCCCCCCCCCCCACCCCCCCCCCCCCCCACCCCCCCCCCCCCCCACCCCCCCCCCCCCCCACCCCCCCCCCCCCCCACCCCCCCCCCCCCCCACCCCCCCCCCCCCCCACCCCCCCCCCCCCCCACCCCCCCCCCCCCCCACCCCCCCCCCCCCCCACCCCCCCCCCCCCCCACCCCCCCCCCCCCCCACCCCCCCCCCCCCCCACCCCCCCCCCCCCCCACCCCCCCCCCCCCCCACCCCCCCCCCCCCCCACCCCCCCCCCCCCCCACCCCCCCCCCCCCCCACCCCCCCCCCCCCCCACCCCCCCCCCCCCCCACCCCCCCCCCCCCCCACCCCCCCCCCCCCCCACCCCCCCCCCCCCCCACCCCCCCCCCCCCCCACCCCCCCCCCCCCCCACCCCCCCCCCCCCCCACCCCCCCCCCCCCCCACCCCCCCCCCCCCCCACCCCCCCCCCCCCCCACCCCCCCCCCCCCCCACCCCCCCCCCCCCCCACCCCCCCCCCCCCCCACCCCCCCCCCCCCCCACCCCCCCCCCCCCCCACCCCCCCCCCCCCCCACCCCCCCCCCCCCCCACCCCCCCCCCCCCCCACCCCCCCCCCCCCCCACCCCCCCCCCCCCCCACCCCCCCCCCCCCCCACCCCCCCCCCCCCCCACCCCCCCCCCCCCCCACCCCCCCCCCCCCCCACCCCCCCCCCCCCCCACCCCCCCCCCCCCCCACCCCCCCCCCCCCCCACCCCCCCCCCCCCCCACCCCCCCCCCCCCCCACCCCCCCCCCCCCCCACCCCCCCCCCCCCCCACCCCCCCCCCCCCCCACCCCCCCCCCCCCCCACCCCCCCCCCCCCCCACCCCCCCCCCCCCCCACCCCCCCCCCCCCCCACCCCCCCCCCCCCCCACCCCCCCCCCCCCCCACCCCCCCCCCCCCCCACCCCCCCCCCCCCCCACCCCCCCCCCCCCCCACCCCCCCCCCCCCCCACCCCCCCCCCCCCCCACCCCCCCCCCCCCCCACCCCCCCCCCCCCCCACCCCCCCCCCCCCCCACCCCCCCCCCCCCCCACCCCCCCCCCCCCCCACCCCCCCCCCCCCCCACCCCCCCCCCCCCCCACCCCCCCCCCCCCCCACCCCCCCCCCCCCCCACCCCCCCCCCCCCCCACCCCCCCCCCCCCCCACCCCCCCCCCCCCCCACCCCCCCCCCCCCCCACCCCCCCCCCCCCCCACCCCCCCCCCCCCCCACCCCCCCCCCCCCCCACCCCCCCCCCCCCCCACCCCCCCCCCCCCCCACCCCCCCCCCCCCCCACCCCCCCCCCCCCCCACCCCCCCCCCCCCCCACCCCCCCCCCCCCCCACCCCCCCCCCCCCCCACCCCCCCCCCCCCCCACCCCCCCCCCCCCCCACCCCCCCCCCCCCCCACCCCCCCCCCCCCCCACCCCCCCCCCCCCCCACCCCCCCCCCCCCCCACCCCCCCCCCCCCCCACCCCCCCCCCCCCCCACCCCCCCCCCCCCCCACCCCCCCCCCCCCCCACCCCCCCCCCCCCCCACCCCCCCCCCCCCCCACCCCCCCCCCCCCCCACCCCCCCCCCCCCCCACCCCCCCCCCCCCCCACCCCCCCCCCCCCCCACCCCCCCCCCCCCCCACCCCCCCCCCCCCCCACCCCCCCCCCCCCCCACCCCCCCCCCCCCCCACCCCCCCCCCCCCCCACCCCCCCCCCCCCCCACCCCCCCCCCCCCCCACCCCCCCCCCCCCCCACCCCCCCCCCCCCCCACCCCCCCCCCCCCCCACCCCCCCCCCCCCCCACCCCCCCCCCCCCCCACCCCCCCCCCCCCCCACCCCCCCCCCCCCCCACCCCCCCCCCCCCCCACCCCCCCCCCCCCCCACCCCCCCCCCCCCCCACCCCCCCCCCCCCCCACCCCCCCCCCCCCCCACCCCCCCCCCCCCCCACCCCCCCCCCCCCCCACCCCCCCCCCCCCCCACCCCCCCCCCCCCCCACCCCCCCCCCCCCCCACCCCCCCCCCCCCCCACCCCCCCCCCCCCCCACCCCCCCCCCCCCCCACCCCCCCCCCCCCCCACCCCCCCCCCCCCCCACCCCCCCCCCCCCCCACCCCCCCCCCCCCCCACCCCCCCCCCCCCCCACCCCCCCCCCCCCCCACCCCCCCCCCCCCCCACCCCCCCCCCCCCCCACCCCCCCCCCCCCCCACCCCCCCCCCCCCCCACCCCCCCCCCCCCCCACCCCCCCCCCCCCCCACCCCCCCCCCCCCCCACCCCCCCCCCCCCCCACCCCCCCCCCCCCCCACCCCCCCCCCCCCCCACCCCCCCCCCCCCCCACCCCCCCCCCCCCCCACCCCCCCCCCCCCCCACCCCCCCCCCCCCCCACCCCCCCCCCCCCCCACCCCCCCCCCCCCCCACCCCCCCCCCCCCCCACCCCCCCCCCCCCCCACCCCCCCCCCCCCCCACCCCCCCCCCCCCCCACCCCCCCCCCCCCCCACCCCCCCCCCCCCCCACCCCCCCCCCCCCCCACCCCCCCCCCCCCCCACCCCCCCCCCCCCCCACCCCCCCCCCCCCCCACCCCCCCCCCCCCCCACCCCCCCCCCCCCCCACCCCCCCCCCCCCCCACCCCCCCCCCCCCCCACCCCCCCCCCCCCCCACCCCCCCCCCCCCCCACCCCCCCCCCCCCCCACCCCCCCCCCCCCCCACCCCCCCCCCCCCCCACCCCCCCCCCCCCCCACCCCCCCCCCCCCCCACCCCCCCCCCCCCCCACCCCCCCCCCCCCCCACCCCCCCCCCCCCCCACCCCCCCCCCCCCCCACCCCCCCCCCCCCCCACCCCCCCCCCCCCCCACCCCCCCCCCCCCCCACCCCCCCCCCCCCCCACCCCCCCCCCCCCCCACCCCCCCCCCCCCCCACCCCCCCCCCCCCCCACCCCCCCCCCCCCCCACCCCCCCCCCCCCCCACCCCCCCCCCCCCCCACCCCCCCCCCCCCCCACCCCCCCCCCCCCCCACCCCCCCCCCCCCCCACCCCCCCCCCCCCCCACCCCCCCCCCCCCCCACCCCCCCCCCCCCCCACCCCCCCCCCCCCCCACCCCCCCCCCCCCCCACCCCCCCCCCCCCCCACCCCCCCCCCCCCCCACCCCCCCCCCCCCCCACCCCCCCCCCCCCCCACCCCCCCCCCCCCCCACCCCCCCCCCCCCCCACCCCCCCCCCCCCCCACCCCCCCCCCCCCCCACCCCCCCCCCCCCCCACCCCCCCCCCCCCCCACCCCCCCCCCCCCCCACCCCCCCCCCCCCCCACCCCCCCCCCCCCCCACCCCCCCCCCCCCCCACCCCCCCCCCCCCCCACCCCCCCCCCCCCCCACCCCCCCCCCCCCCCACCCCCCCCCCCCCCCACCCCCCCCCCCCCCCACCCCCCCCCCCCCCCACCCCCCCCCCCCCCCACCCCCCCCCCCCCCCACCCCCCCCCCCCCCCACCCCCCCCCCCCCCCACCCCCCCCCCCCCCCACCCCCCCCCCCCCCCACCCCCCCCCCCCCCCACCCCCCCCCCCCCCCACCCCCCCCCCCCCCCACCCCCCCCCCCCCCCACCCCCCCCCCCCCCCACCCCCCCCCCCCCCCACCCCCCCCCCCCCCCACCCCCCCCCCCCCCCACCCCCCCCCCCCCCCACCCCCCCCCCCCCCCACCCCCCCCCCCCCCCACCCCCCCCCCCCCCCACCCCCCCCCCCCCCCACCCCCCCCCCCCCCCACCCCCCCCCCCCCCCACCCCCCCCCCCCCCCACCCCCCCCCCCCCCCACCCCCCCCCCCCCCCACCCCCCCCCCCCCCCACCCCCCCCCCCCCCCACCCCCCCCCCCCCCCACCCCCCCCCCCCCCCACCCCCCCCCCCCCCCACCCCCCCCCCCCCCCACCCCCCCCCCCCCCCACCCCCCCCCCCCCCCACCCCCCCCCCCCCCCACCCCCCCCCCCCCCCACCCCCCCCCCCCCCCACCCCCCCCCCCCCCCACCCCCCCCCCCCCCCACCCCCCCCCCCCCCCACCCCCCCCCCCCCCCACCCCCCCCCCCCCCCACCCCCCCCCCCCCCCACCCCCCCCCCCCCCCACCCCCCCCCCCCCCCACCCCCCCCCCCCCCCACCCCCCCCCCCCCCCACCCCCCCCCCCCCCCACCCCCCCCCCCCCCCACCCCCCCCCCCCCCCACCCCCCCCCCCCCCCACCCCCCCCCCCCCCCACCCCCCCCCCCCCCCACCCCCCCCCCCCCCCACCCCCCCCCCCCCCCACCCCCCCCCCCCCCCACCCCCCCCCCCCCCCACCCCCCCCCCCCCCCACCCCCCCCCCCCCCCACCCCCCCCCCCCCCCACCCCCCCCCCCCCCCACCCCCCCCCCCCCCCACCCCCCCCCCCCCCCACCCCCCCCCCCCCCCACCCCCCCCCCCCCCCACCCCCCCCCCCCCCCACCCCCCCCCCCCCCCACCCCCCCCCCCCCCCACCCCCCCCCCCCCCCACCCCCCCCCCCCCCCACCCCCCCCCCCCCCCACCCCCCCCCCCCCCCACCCCCCCCCCCCCCCACCCCCCCCCCCCCCCACCCCCCCCCCCCCCCACCCCCCCCCCCCCCCACCCCCCCCCCCCCCCACCCCCCCCCCCCCCCACCCCCCCCCCCCCCCACCCCCCCCCCCCCCCACCCCCCCCCCCCCCCACCCCCCCCCCCCCCCACCCCCCCCCCCCCCCACCCCCCCCCCCCCCCACCCCCCCCCCCCCCCACCCCCCCCCCCCCCCACCCCCCCCCCCCCCCACCCCCCCCCCCCCCCACCCCCCCCCCCCCCCACCCCCCCCCCCCCCCACCCCCCCCCCCCCCCACCCCCCCCCCCCCCCACCCCCCCCCCCCCCCACCCCCCCCCCCCCCCACCCCCCCCCCCCCCCACCCCCCCCCCCCCCCACCCCCCCCCCCCCCCACCCCCCCCCCCCCCCACCCCCCCCCCCCCCCACCCCCCCCCCCCCCCACCCCCCCCCCCCCCCACCCCCCCCCCCCCCCACCCCCCCCCCCCCCCACCCCCCCCCCCCCCCACCCCCCCCCCCCCCCACCCCCCCCCCCCCCCACCCCCCCCCCCCCCCACCCCCCCCCCCCCCCACCCCCCCCCCCCCCCACCCCCCCCCCCCCCCACCCCCCCCCCCCCCCACCCCCCCCCCCCCCCACCCCCCCCCCCCCCCACCCCCCCCCCCCCCCACCCCCCCCCCCCCCCACCCCCCCCCCCCCCCACCCCCCCCCCCCCCCACCCCCCCCCCCCCCCACCCCCCCCCCCCCCCACCCCCCCCCCCCCCCACCCCCCCCCCCCCCCACCCCCCCCCCCCCCCACCCCCCCCCCCCCCCACCCCCCCCCCCCCCCACCCCCCCCCCCCCCCACCCCCCCCCCCCCCCACCCCCCCCCCCCCCCACCCCCCCCCCCCCCCACCCCCCCCCCCCCCCACCCCCCCCCCCCCCCACCCCCCCCCCCCCCCACCCCCCCCCCCCCCCACCCCCCCCCCCCCCCACCCCCCCCCCCCCCCACCCCCCCCCCCCCCCACCCCCCCCCCCCCCCACCCCCCCCCCCCCCCACCCCCCCCCCCCCCCACCCCCCCCCCCCCCCACCCCCCCCCCCCCCCACCCCCCCCCCCCCCCACCCCCCCCCCCCCCCACCCCCCCCCCCCCCCACCCCCCCCCCCCCCCACCCCCCCCCCCCCCCACCCCCCCCCCCCCCCACCCCCCCCCCCCCCCACCCCCCCCCCCCCCCACCCCCCCCCCCCCCCACCCCCCCCCCCCCCCACCCCCCCCCCCCCCCACCCCCCCCCCCCCCCACCCCCCCCCCCCCCCACCCCCCCCCCCCCCCACCCCCCCCCCCCCCCACCCCCCCCCCCCCCCACCCCCCCCCCCCCCCACCCCCCCCCCCCCCCACCCCCCCCCCCCCCCACCCCCCCCCCCCCCCACCCCCCCCCCCCCCCACCCCCCCCCCCCCCCACCCCCCCCCCCCCCCACCCCCCCCCCCCCCCACCCCCCCCCCCCCCCACCCCCCCCCCCCCCCACCCCCCCCCCCCCCCACCCCCCCCCCCCCCCACCCCCCCCCCCCCCCACCCCCCCCCCCCCCCACCCCCCCCCCCCCCCACCCCCCCCCCCCCCCACCCCCCCCCCCCCCCACCCCCCCCCCCCCCCACCCCCCCCCCCCCCCACCCCCCCCCCCCCCCACCCCCCCCCCCCCCCACCCCCCCCCCCCCCCACCCCCCCCCCCCCCCACCCCCCCCCCCCCCCACCCCCCCCCCCCCCCACCCCCCCCCCCCCCCACCCCCCCCCCCCCCCACCCCCCCCCCCCCCCACCCCCCCCCCCCCCCACCCCCCCCCCCCCCCACCCCCCCCCCCCCCCACCCCCCCCCCCCCCCACCCCCCCCCCCCCCCACCCCCCCCCCCCCCCACCCCCCCCCCCCCCCACCCCCCCCCCCCCCCACCCCCCCCCCCCCCCACCCCCCCCCCCCCCCACCCCCCCCCCCCCCCACCCCCCCCCCCCCCCACCCCCCCCCCCCCCCACCCCCCCCCCCCCCCACCCCCCCCCCCCCCCACCCCCCCCCCCCCCCACCCCCCCCCCCCCCCACCCCCCCCCCCCCCCACCCCCCCCCCCCCCCACCCCCCCCCCCCCCCACCCCCCCCCCCCCCCACCCCCCCCCCCCCCCACCCCCCCCCCCCCCCACCCCCCCCCCCCCCCACCCCCCCCCCCCCCCACCCCCCCCCCCCCCCACCCCCCCCCCCCCCCACCCCCCCCCCCCCCCACCCCCCCCCCCCCCCACCCCCCCCCCCCCCCACCCCCCCCCCCCCCCACCCCCCCCCCCCCCCACCCCCCCCCCCCCCCACCCCCCCCCCCCCCCACCCCCCCCCCCCCCCACCCCCCCCCCCCCCCACCCCCCCCCCCCCCCACCCCCCCCCCCCCCCACCCCCCCCCCCCCCCACCCCCCCCCCCCCCCACCCCCCCCCCCCCCCACCCCCCCCCCCCCCCACCCCCCCCCCCCCCCACCCCCCCCCCCCCCCACCCCCCCCCCCCCCCACCCCCCCCCCCCCCCACCCCCCCCCCCCCCCACCCCCCCCCCCCCCCACCCCCCCCCCCCCCCACCCCCCCCCCCCCCCACCCCCCCCCCCCCCCACCCCCCCCCCCCCCCACCCCCCCCCCCCCCCACCCCCCCCCCCCCCCACCCCCCCCCCCCCCCACCCCCCCCCCCCCCCACCCCCCCCCCCCCCCACCCCCCCCCCCCCCCACCCCCCCCCCCCCCCACCCCCCCCCCCCCCCACCCCCCCCCCCCCCCACCCCCCCCCCCCCCCACCCCCCCCCCCCCCCACCCCCCCCCCCCCCCACCCCCCCCCCCCCCCACCCCCCCCCCCCCCCACCCCCCCCCCCCCCCACCCCCCCCCCCCCCCACCCCCCCCCCCCCCCACCCCCCCCCCCCCCCACCCCCCCCCCCCCCCACCCCCCCCCCCCCCCACCCCCCCCCCCCCCCACCCCCCCCCCCCCCCACCCCCCCCCCCCCCCACCCCCCCCCCCCCCCACCCCCCCCCCCCCCCACCCCCCCCCCCCCCCACCCCCCCCCCCCCCCACCCCCCCCCCCCCCCACCCCCCCCCCCCCCCACCCCCCCCCCCCCCCACCCCCCCCCCCCCCCACCCCCCCCCCCCCCCACCCCCCCCCCCCCCCACCCCCCCCCCCCCCCACCCCCCCCCCCCCCCACCCCCCCCCCCCCCCACCCCCCCCCCCCCCCACCCCCCCCCCCCCCCACCCCCCCCCCCCCCCACCCCCCCCCCCCCCCACCCCCCCCCCCCCCCACCCCCCCCCCCCCCCACCCCCCCCCCCCCCCACCCCCCCCCCCCCCCACCCCCCCCCCCCCCCACCCCCCCCCCCCCCCACCCCCCCCCCCCCCCACCCCCCCCCCCCCCCACCCCCCCCCCCCCCCACCCCCCCCCCCCCCCACCCCCCCCCCCCCCCACCCCCCCCCCCCCCCACCCCCCCCCCCCCCCACCCCCCCCCCCCCCCACCCCCCCCCCCCCCCACCCCCCCCCCCCCCCACCCCCCCCCCCCCCCACCCCCCCCCCCCCCCACCCCCCCCCCCCCCCACCCCCCCCCCCCCCCACCCCCCCCCCCCCCCACCCCCCCCCCCCCCCACCCCCCCCCCCCCCCACCCCCCCCCCCCCCCACCCCCCCCCCCCCCCACCCCCCCCCCCCCCCACCCCCCCCCCCCCCCACCCCCCCCCCCCCCCACCCCCCCCCCCCCCCACCCCCCCCCCCCCCCACCCCCCCCCCCCCCCACCCCCCCCCCCCCCCACCCCCCCCCCCCCCCACCCCCCCCCCCCCCCACCCCCCCCCCCCCCCACCCCCCCCCCCCCCCACCCCCCCCCCCCCCCACCCCCCCCCCCCCCCACCCCCCCCCCCCCCCACCCCCCCCCCCCCCCACCCCCCCCCCCCCCCACCCCCCCCCCCCCCCACCCCCCCCCCCCCCCACCCCCCCCCCCCCCCACCCCCCCCCCCCCCCACCCCCCCCCCCCCCCACCCCCCCCCCCCCCCACCCCCCCCCCCCCCCACCCCCCCCCCCCCCCACCCCCCCCCCCCCCCACCCCCCCCCCCCCCCACCCCCCCCCCCCCCCACCCCCCCCCCCCCCCACCCCCCCCCCCCCCCACCCCCCCCCCCCCCCACCCCCCCCCCCCCCCACCCCCCCCCCCCCCCACCCCCCCCCCCCCCCACCCCCCCCCCCCCCCACCCCCCCCCCCCCCCACCCCCCCCCCCCCCCACCCCCCCCCCCCCCCACCCCCCCCCCCCCCCACCCCCCCCCCCCCCCACCCCCCCCCCCCCCCACCCCCCCCCCCCCCCACCCCCCCCCCCCCCCACCCCCCCCCCCCCCCACCCCCCCCCCCCCCCACCCCCCCCCCCCCCCACCCCCCCCCCCCCCCACCCCCCCCCCCCCCCACCCCCCCCCCCCCCCACCCCCCCCCCCCCCCACCCCCCCCCCCCCCCACCCCCCCCCCCCCCCACCCCCCCCCCCCCCCACCCCCCCCCCCCCCCACCCCCCCCCCCCCCCACCCCCCCCCCCCCCCACCCCCCCCCCCCCCCACCCCCCCCCCCCCCCACCCCCCCCCCCCCCCACCCCCCCCCCCCCCCACCCCCCCCCCCCCCCACCCCCCCCCCCCCCCACCCCCCCCCCCCCCCACCCCCCCCCCCCCCCACCCCCCCCCCCCCCCACCCCCCCCCCCCCCCACCCCCCCCCCCCCCCACCCCCCCCCCCCCCCACCCCCCCCCCCCCCCACCCCCCCCCCCCCCCACCCCCCCCCCCCCCCACCCCCCCCCCCCCCCACCCCCCCCCCCCCCCACCCCCCCCCCCCCCCACCCCCCCCCCCCCCCACCCCCCCCCCCCCCCACCCCCCCCCCCCCCCACCCCCCCCCCCCCCCACCCCCCCCCCCCCCCACCCCCCCCCCCCCCCACCCCCCCCCCCCCCCACCCCCCCCCCCCCCCACCCCCCCCCCCCCCCACCCCCCCCCCCCCCCACCCCCCCCCCCCCCCACCCCCCCCCCCCCCCACCCCCCCCCCCCCCCACCCCCCCCCCCCCCCACCCCCCCCCCCCCCCACCCCCCCCCCCCCCCACCCCCCCCCCCCCCCACCCCCCCCCCCCCCCACCCCCCCCCCCCCCCACCCCCCCCCCCCCCCACCCCCCCCCCCCCCCACCCCCCCCCCCCCCCACCCCCCCCCCCCCCCACCCCCCCCCCCCCCCACCCCCCCCCCCCCCCACCCCCCCCCCCCCCCACCCCCCCCCCCCCCCACCCCCCCCCCCCCCCACCCCCCCCCCCCCCCACCCCCCCCCCCCCCCACCCCCCCCCCCCCCCACCCCCCCCCCCCCCCACCCCCCCCCCCCCCCACCCCCCCCCCCCCCCACCCCCCCCCCCCCCCACCCCCCCCCCCCCCCACCCCCCCCCCCCCCCACCCCCCCCCCCCCCCACCCCCCCCCCCCCCCACCCCCCCCCCCCCCCACCCCCCCCCCCCCCCACCCCCCCCCCCCCCCACCCCCCCCCCCCCCCACCCCCCCCCCCCCCCACCCCCCCCCCCCCCCACCCCCCCCCCCCCCCACCCCCCCCCCCCCCCACCCCCCCCCCCCCCCACCCCCCCCCCCCCCCACCCCCCCCCCCCCCCACCCCCCCCCCCCCCCACCCCCCCCCCCCCCCACCCCCCCCCCCCCCCACCCCCCCCCCCCCCCACCCCCCCCCCCCCCCACCCCCCCCCCCCCCCACCCCCCCCCCCCCCCACCCCCCCCCCCCCCCACCCCCCCCCCCCCCCACCCCCCCCCCCCCCCACCCCCCCCCCCCCCCACCCCCCCCCCCCCCCACCCCCCCCCCCCCCCACCCCCCCCCCCCCCCACCCCCCCCCCCCCCCACCCCCCCCCCCCCCCACCCCCCCCCCCCCCCACCCCCCCCCCCCCCCACCCCCCCCCCCCCCCACCCCCCCCCCCCCCCACCCCCCCCCCCCCCCACCCCCCCCCCCCCCCACCCCCCCCCCCCCCCACCCCCCCCCCCCCCCACCCCCCCCCCCCCCCACCCCCCCCCCCCCCCACCCCCCCCCCCCCCCACCCCCCCCCCCCCCCACCCCCCCCCCCCCCCACCCCCCCCCCCCCCCACCCCCCCCCCCCCCCACCCCCCCCCCCCCCCACCCCCCCCCCCCCCCACCCCCCCCCCCCCCCACCCCCCCCCCCCCCCACCCCCCCCCCCCCCCACCCCCCCCCCCCCCCACCCCCCCCCCCCCCCACCCCCCCCCCCCCCCACCCCCCCCCCCCCCCACCCCCCCCCCCCCCCACCCCCCCCCCCCCCCACCCCCCCCCCCCCCCACCCCCCCCCCCCCCCACCCCCCCCCCCCCCCACCCCCCCCCCCCCCCACCCCCCCCCCCCCCCACCCCCCCCCCCCCCCACCCCCCCCCCCCCCCACCCCCCCCCCCCCCCACCCCCCCCCCCCCCCACCCCCCCCCCCCCCCACCCCCCCCCCCCCCCACCCCCCCCCCCCCCCACCCCCCCCCCCCCCCACCCCCCCCCCCCCCCACCCCCCCCCCCCCCCACCCCCCCCCCCCCCCACCCCCCCCCCCCCCCACCCCCCCCCCCCCCCACCCCCCCCCCCCCCCACCCCCCCCCCCCCCCACCCCCCCCCCCCCCCACCCCCCCCCCCCCCCACCCCCCCCCCCCCCCACCCCCCCCCCCCCCCACCCCCCCCCCCCCCCACCCCCCCCCCCCCCCACCCCCCCCCCCCCCCACCCCCCCCCCCCCCCACCCCCCCCCCCCCCCACCCCCCCCCCCCCCCACCCCCCCCCCCCCCCACCCCCCCCCCCCCCCACCCCCCCCCCCCCCCACCCCCCCCCCCCCCCACCCCCCCCCCCCCCCACCCCCCCCCCCCCCCACCCCCCCCCCCCCCCACCCCCCCCCCCCCCCACCCCCCCCCCCCCCCACCCCCCCCCCCCCCCACCCCCCCCCCCCCCCACCCCCCCCCCCCCCCACCCCCCCCCCCCCCCACCCCCCCCCCCCCCCACCCCCCCCCCCCCCCACCCCCCCCCCCCCCCACCCCCCCCCCCCCCCACCCCCCCCCCCCCCCACCCCCCCCCCCCCCCACCCCCCCCCCCCCCCACCCCCCCCCCCCCCCACCCCCCCCCCCCCCCACCCCCCCCCCCCCCCACCCCCCCCCCCCCCCACCCCCCCCCCCCCCCACCCCCCCCCCCCCCCACCCCCCCCCCCCCCCACCCCCCCCCCCCCCCACCCCCCCCCCCCCCCACCCCCCCCCCCCCCCACCCCCCCCCCCCCCCACCCCCCCCCCCCCCCACCCCCCCCCCCCCCCACCCCCCCCCCCCCCCACCCCCCCCCCCCCCCACCCCCCCCCCCCCCCACCCCCCCCCCCCCCCACCCCCCCCCCCCCCCACCCCCCCCCCCCCCCACCCCCCCCCCCCCCCACCCCCCCCCCCCCCCACCCCCCCCCCCCCCCACCCCCCCCCCCCCCCACCCCCCCCCCCCCCCACCCCCCCCCCCCCCCACCCCCCCCCCCCCCCACCCCCCCCCCCCCCCACCCCCCCCCCCCCCCACCCCCCCCCCCCCCCACCCCCCCCCCCCCCCACCCCCCCCCCCCCCCACCCCCCCCCCCCCCCACCCCCCCCCCCCCCCACCCCCCCCCCCCCCCACCCCCCCCCCCCCCCACCCCCCCCCCCCCCCACCCCCCCCCCCCCCCACCCCCCCCCCCCCCCACCCCCCCCCCCCCCCACCCCCCCCCCCCCCCACCCCCCCCCCCCCCCACCCCCCCCCCCCCCCACCCCCCCCCCCCCCCACCCCCCCCCCCCCCCACCCCCCCCCCCCCCCACCCCCCCCCCCCCCCACCCCCCCCCCCCCCCACCCCCCCCCCCCCCCACCCCCCCCCCCCCCCACCCCCCCCCCCCCCCACCCCCCCCCCCCCCCACCCCCCCCCCCCCCCACCCCCCCCCCCCCCCACCCCCCCCCCCCCCCACCCCCCCCCCCCCCCACCCCCCCCCCCCCCCACCCCCCCCCCCCCCCACCCCCCCCCCCCCCCACCCCCCCCCCCCCCCACCCCCCCCCCCCCCCACCCCCCCCCCCCCCCACCCCCCCCCCCCCCCACCCCCCCCCCCCCCCACCCCCCCCCCCCCCCACCCCCCCCCCCCCCCACCCCCCCCCCCCCCCACCCCCCCCCCCCCCCACCCCCCCCCCCCCCCACCCCCCCCCCCCCCCACCCCCCCCCCCCCCCACCCCCCCCCCCCCCCACCCCCCCCCCCCCCCACCCCCCCCCCCCCCCACCCCCCCCCCCCCCCACCCCCCCCCCCCCCCACCCCCCCCCCCCCCCACCCCCCCCCCCCCCCACCCCCCCCCCCCCCCACCCCCCCCCCCCCCCACCCCCCCCCCCCCCCACCCCCCCCCCCCCCCACCCCCCCCCCCCCCCACCCCCCCCCCCCCCCACCCCCCCCCCCCCCCACCCCCCCCCCCCCCCACCCCCCCCCCCCCCCACCCCCCCCCCCCCCCACCCCCCCCCCCCCCCACCCCCCCCCCCCCCCACCCCCCCCCCCCCCCACCCCCCCCCCCCCCCACCCCCCCCCCCCCCCACCCCCCCCCCCCCCCACCCCCCCCCCCCCCCACCCCCCCCCCCCCCCACCCCCCCCCCCCCCCACCCCCCCCCCCCCCCACCCCCCCCCCCCCCCACCCCCCCCCCCCCCCACCCCCCCCCCCCCCCACCCCCCCCCCCCCCCACCCCCCCCCCCCCCCACCCCCCCCCCCCCCCACCCCCCCCCCCCCCCACCCCCCCCCCCCCCCACCCCCCCCCCCCCCCACCCCCCCCCCCCCCCACCCCCCCCCCCCCCCACCCCCCCCCCCCCCCACCCCCCCCCCCCCCCACCCCCCCCCCCCCCCACCCCCCCCCCCCCCCACCCCCCCCCCCCCCCACCCCCCCCCCCCCCCACCCCCCCCCCCCCCCACCCCCCCCCCCCCCCACCCCCCCCCCCCCCCACCCCCCCCCCCCCCCACCCCCCCCCCCCCCCACCCCCCCCCCCCCCCACCCCCCCCCCCCCCCACCCCCCCCCCCCCCCACCCCCCCCCCCCCCCACCCCCCCCCCCCCCCACCCCCCCCCCCCCCCACCCCCCCCCCCCCCCACCCCCCCCCCCCCCCACCCCCCCCCCCCCCCACCCCCCCCCCCCCCCACCCCCCCCCCCCCCCACCCCCCCCCCCCCCCACCCCCCCCCCCCCCCACCCCCCCCCCCCCCCACCCCCCCCCCCCCCCACCCCCCCCCCCCCCCACCCCCCCCCCCCCCCACCCCCCCCCCCCCCCACCCCCCCCCCCCCCCACCCCCCCCCCCCCCCACCCCCCCCCCCCCCCACCCCCCCCCCCCCCCACCCCCCCCCCCCCCCACCCCCCCCCCCCCCCACCCCCCCCCCCCCCCACCCCCCCCCCCCCCCACCCCCCCCCCCCCCCACCCCCCCCCCCCCCCACCCCCCCCCCCCCCCACCCCCCCCCCCCCCCACCCCCCCCCCCCCCCACCCCCCCCCCCCCCCACCCCCCCCCCCCCCCACCCCCCCCCCCCCCCACCCCCCCCCCCCCCCACCCCCCCCCCCCCCCACCCCCCCCCCCCCCCACCCCCCCCCCCCCCCACCCCCCCCCCCCCCCACCCCCCCCCCCCCCCACCCCCCCCCCCCCCCACCCCCCCCCCCCCCCACCCCCCCCCCCCCCCACCCCCCCCCCCCCCCACCCCCCCCCCCCCCCACCCCCCCCCCCCCCCACCCCCCCCCCCCCCCACCCCCCCCCCCCCCCACCCCCCCCCCCCCCCACCCCCCCCCCCCCCCACCCCCCCCCCCCCCCACCCCCCCCCCCCCCCACCCCCCCCCCCCCCCACCCCCCCCCCCCCCCACCCCCCCCCCCCCCCACCCCCCCCCCCCCCCACCCCCCCCCCCCCCCACCCCCCCCCCCCCCCACCCCCCCCCCCCCCCACCCCCCCCCCCCCCCACCCCCCCCCCCCCCCACCCCCCCCCCCCCCCACCCCCCCCCCCCCCCACCCCCCCCCCCCCCCACCCCCCCCCCCCCCCACCCCCCCCCCCCCCCACCCCCCCCCCCCCCCACCCCCCCCCCCCCCCACCCCCCCCCCCCCCCACCCCCCCCCCCCCCCACCCCCCCCCCCCCCCACCCCCCCCCCCCCCCACCCCCCCCCCCCCCCACCCCCCCCCCCCCCCACCCCCCCCCCCCCCCACCCCCCCCCCCCCCCACCCCCCCCCCCCCCCACCCCCCCCCCCCCCCACCCCCCCCCCCCCCCACCCCCCCCCCCCCCCACCCCCCCCCCCCCCCACCCCCCCCCCCCCCCACCCCCCCCCCCCCCCACCCCCCCCCCCCCCCACCCCCCCCCCCCCCCACCCCCCCCCCCCCCCACCCCCCCCCCCCCCCACCCCCCCCCCCCCCCACCCCCCCCCCCCCCCACCCCCCCCCCCCCCCACCCCCCCCCCCCCCCACCCCCCCCCCCCCCCACCCCCCCCCCCCCCCACCCCCCCCCCCCCCCACCCCCCCCCCCCCCCACCCCCCCCCCCCCCCACCCCCCCCCCCCCCCACCCCCCCCCCCCCCCACCCCCCCCCCCCCCCACCCCCCCCCCCCCCCACCCCCCCCCCCCCCCACCCCCCCCCCCCCCCACCCCCCCCCCCCCCCACCCCCCCCCCCCCCCACCCCCCCCCCCCCCCACCCCCCCCCCCCCCCACCCCCCCCCCCCCCCACCCCCCCCCCCCCCCACCCCCCCCCCCCCCCACCCCCCCCCCCCCCCACCCCCCCCCCCCCCCACCCCCCCCCCCCCCCACCCCCCCCCCCCCCCACCCCCCCCCCCCCCCACCCCCCCCCCCCCCCACCCCCCCCCCCCCCCACCCCCCCCCCCCCCCACCCCCCCCCCCCCCCACCCCCCCCCCCCCCCACCCCCCCCCCCCCCCACCCCCCCCCCCCCCCACCCCCCCCCCCCCCCACCCCCCCCCCCCCCCACCCCCCCCCCCCCCCACCCCCCCCCCCCCCCACCCCCCCCCCCCCCCACCCCCCCCCCCCCCCACCCCCCCCCCCCCCCACCCCCCCCCCCCCCCACCCCCCCCCCCCCCCACCCCCCCCCCCCCCCACCCCCCCCCCCCCCCACCCCCCCCCCCCCCCACCCCCCCCCCCCCCCACCCCCCCCCCCCCCCACCCCCCCCCCCCCCCACCCCCCCCCCCCCCCACCCCCCCCCCCCCCCACCCCCCCCCCCCCCCACCCCCCCCCCCCCCCACCCCCCCCCCCCCCCACCCCCCCCCCCCCCCACCCCCCCCCCCCCCCACCCCCCCCCCCCCCCACCCCCCCCCCCCCCCACCCCCCCCCCCCCCCACCCCCCCCCCCCCCCACCCCCCCCCCCCCCCACCCCCCCCCCCCCCCACCCCCCCCCCCCCCCACCCCCCCCCCCCCCCACCCCCCCCCCCCCCCACCCCCCCCCCCCCCCACCCCCCCCCCCCCCCACCCCCCCCCCCCCCCACCCCCCCCCCCCCCCACCCCCCCCCCCCCCCACCCCCCCCCCCCCCCACCCCCCCCCCCCCCCACCCCCCCCCCCCCCCACCCCCCCCCCCCCCCACCCCCCCCCCCCCCCACCCCCCCCCCCCCCCACCCCCCCCCCCCCCCACCCCCCCCCCCCCCCACCCCCCCCCCCCCCCACCCCCCCCCCCCCCCACCCCCCCCCCCCCCCACCCCCCCCCCCCCCCACCCCCCCCCCCCCCCACCCCCCCCCCCCCCCACCCCCCCCCCCCCCCACCCCCCCCCCCCCCCACCCCCCCCCCCCCCCACCCCCCCCCCCCCCCACCCCCCCCCCCCCCCACCCCCCCCCCCCCCCACCCCCCCCCCCCCCCACCCCCCCCCCCCCCCACCCCCCCCCCCCCCCACCCCCCCCCCCCCCCACCCCCCCCCCCCCCCACCCCCCCCCCCCCCCACCCCCCCCCCCCCCCACCCCCCCCCCCCCCCACCCCCCCCCCCCCCCACCCCCCCCCCCCCCCACCCCCCCCCCCCCCCACCCCCCCCCCCCCCCACCCCCCCCCCCCCCCACCCCCCCCCCCCCCCACCCCCCCCCCCCCCCACCCCCCCCCCCCCCCACCCCCCCCCCCCCCCACCCCCCCCCCCCCCCACCCCCCCCCCCCCCCACCCCCCCCCCCCCCCACCCCCCCCCCCCCCCACCCCCCCCCCCCCCCACCCCCCCCCCCCCCCACCCCCCCCCCCCCCCACCCCCCCCCCCCCCCACCCCCCCCCCCCCCCACCCCCCCCCCCCCCCACCCCCCCCCCCCCCCACCCCCCCCCCCCCCCACCCCCCCCCCCCCCCACCCCCCCCCCCCCCCACCCCCCCCCCCCCCCACCCCCCCCCCCCCCCACCCCCCCCCCCCCCCACCCCCCCCCCCCCCCACCCCCCCCCCCCCCCACCCCCCCCCCCCCCCACCCCCCCCCCCCCCCACCCCCCCCCCCCCCCACCCCCCCCCCCCCCCACCCCCCCCCCCCCCCACCCCCCCCCCCCCCCACCCCCCCCCCCCCCCACCCCCCCCCCCCCCCACCCCCCCCCCCCCCCACCCCCCCCCCCCCCCACCCCCCCCCCCCCCCACCCCCCCCCCCCCCCACCCCCCCCCCCCCCCACCCCCCCCCCCCCCCACCCCCCCCCCCCCCCACCCCCCCCCCCCCCCACCCCCCCCCCCCCCCACCCCCCCCCCCCCCCACCCCCCCCCCCCCCCACCCCCCCCCCCCCCCACCCCCCCCCCCCCCCACCCCCCCCCCCCCCCACCCCCCCCCCCCCCCACCCCCCCCCCCCCCCACCCCCCCCCCCCCCCACCCCCCCCCCCCCCCACCCCCCCCCCCCCCCACCCCCCCCCCCCCCCACCCCCCCCCCCCCCCACCCCCCCCCCCCCCCACCCCCCCCCCCCCCCACCCCCCCCCCCCCCCACCCCCCCCCCCCCCCACCCCCCCCCCCCCCCACCCCCCCCCCCCCCCACCCCCCCCCCCCCCCACCCCCCCCCCCCCCCACCCCCCCCCCCCCCCACCCCCCCCCCCCCCCACCCCCCCCCCCCCCCACCCCCCCCCCCCCCCACCCCCCCCCCCCCCCACCCCCCCCCCCCCCCACCCCCCCCCCCCCCCACCCCCCCCCCCCCCCACCCCCCCCCCCCCCCACCCCCCCCCCCCCCCACCCCCCCCCCCCCCCACCCCCCCCCCCCCCCACCCCCCCCCCCCCCCACCCCCCCCCCCCCCCACCCCCCCCCCCCCCCACCCCCCCCCCCCCCCACCCCCCCCCCCCCCCACCCCCCCCCCCCCCCACCCCCCCCCCCCCCCACCCCCCCCCCCCCCCACCCCCCCCCCCCCCCACCCCCCCCCCCCCCCACCCCCCCCCCCCCCCACCCCCCCCCCCCCCCACCCCCCCCCCCCCCCACCCCCCCCCCCCCCCACCCCCCCCCCCCCCCACCCCCCCCCCCCCCCACCCCCCCCCCCCCCCACCCCCCCCCCCCCCCACCCCCCCCCCCCCCCACCCCCCCCCCCCCCCACCCCCCCCCCCCCCCACCCCCCCCCCCCCCCACCCCCCCCCCCCCCCACCCCCCCCCCCCCCCACCCCCCCCCCCCCCCACCCCCCCCCCCCCCCACCCCCCCCCCCCCCCACCCCCCCCCCCCCCCACCCCCCCCCCCCCCCACCCCCCCCCCCCCCCACCCCCCCCCCCCCCCACCCCCCCCCCCCCCCACCCCCCCCCCCCCCCACCCCCCCCCCCCCCCACCCCCCCCCCCCCCCACCCCCCCCCCCCCCCACCCCCCCCCCCCCCCACCCCCCCCCCCCCCCACCCCCCCCCCCCCCCACCCCCCCCCCCCCCCACCCCCCCCCCCCCCCACCCCCCCCCCCCCCCACCCCCCCCCCCCCCCACCCCCCCCCCCCCCCACCCCCCCCCCCCCCCACCCCCCCCCCCCCCCACCCCCCCCCCCCCCCACCCCCCCCCCCCCCCACCCCCCCCCCCCCCCACCCCCCCCCCCCCCCACCCCCCCCCCCCCCCACCCCCCCCCCCCCCCACCCCCCCCCCCCCCCACCCCCCCCCCCCCCCACCCCCCCCCCCCCCCACCCCCCCCCCCCCCCACCCCCCCCCCCCCCCACCCCCCCCCCCCCCCACCCCCCCCCCCCCCCACCCCCCCCCCCCCCCACCCCCCCCCCCCCCCACCCCCCCCCCCCCCCACCCCCCCCCCCCCCCACCCCCCCCCCCCCCCACCCCCCCCCCCCCCCACCCCCCCCCCCCCCCACCCCCCCCCCCCCCCACCCCCCCCCCCCCCCACCCCCCCCCCCCCCCACCCCCCCCCCCCCCCACCCCCCCCCCCCCCCACCCCCCCCCCCCCCCACCCCCCCCCCCCCCCACCCCCCCCCCCCCCCACCCCCCCCCCCCCCCACCCCCCCCCCCCCCCACCCCCCCCCCCCCCCACCCCCCCCCCCCCCCACCCCCCCCCCCCCCCACCCCCCCCCCCCCCCACCCCCCCCCCCCCCCACCCCCCCCCCCCCCCACCCCCCCCCCCCCCCACCCCCCCCCCCCCCCACCCCCCCCCCCCCCCACCCCCCCCCCCCCCCACCCCCCCCCCCCCCCACCCCCCCCCCCCCCCACCCCCCCCCCCCCCCACCCCCCCCCCCCCCCACCCCCCCCCCCCCCCACCCCCCCCCCCCCCCACCCCCCCCCCCCCCCACCCCCCCCCCCCCCCACCCCCCCCCCCCCCCACCCCCCCCCCCCCCCACCCCCCCCCCCCCCCACCCCCCCCCCCCCCCACCCCCCCCCCCCCCCACCCCCCCCCCCCCCCACCCCCCCCCCCCCCCACCCCCCCCCCCCCCCACCCCCCCCCCCCCCCACCCCCCCCCCCCCCCACCCCCCCCCCCCCCCACCCCCCCCCCCCCCCACCCCCCCCCCCCCCCACCCCCCCCCCCCCCCACCCCCCCCCCCCCCCACCCCCCCCCCCCCCCACCCCCCCCCCCCCCCACCCCCCCCCCCCCCCACCCCCCCCCCCCCCCACCCCCCCCCCCCCCCACCCCCCCCCCCCCCCACCCCCCCCCCCCCCCACCCCCCCCCCCCCCCACCCCCCCCCCCCCCCACCCCCCCCCCCCCCCACCCCCCCCCCCCCCCACCCCCCCCCCCCCCCACCCCCCCCCCCCCCCACCCCCCCCCCCCCCCACCCCCCCCCCCCCCCACCCCCCCCCCCCCCCACCCCCCCCCCCCCCCACCCCCCCCCCCCCCCACCCCCCCCCCCCCCCACCCCCCCCCCCCCCCACCCCCCCCCCCCCCCACCCCCCCCCCCCCCCACCCCCCCCCCCCCCCACCCCCCCCCCCCCCCACCCCCCCCCCCCCCCACCCCCCCCCCCCCCCACCCCCCCCCCCCCCCACCCCCCCCCCCCCCCACCCCCCCCCCCCCCCACCCCCCCCCCCCCCCACCCCCCCCCCCCCCCACCCCCCCCCCCCCCCACCCCCCCCCCCCCCCACCCCCCCCCCCCCCCACCCCCCCCCCCCCCCACCCCCCCCCCCCCCCACCCCCCCCCCCCCCCACCCCCCCCCCCCCCCACCCCCCCCCCCCCCCACCCCCCCCCCCCCCCACCCCCCCCCCCCCCCACCCCCCCCCCCCCCCACCCCCCCCCCCCCCCACCCCCCCCCCCCCCCACCCCCCCCCCCCCCCACCCCCCCCCCCCCCCACCCCCCCCCCCCCCCACCCCCCCCCCCCCCCACCCCCCCCCCCCCCCACCCCCCCCCCCCCCCACCCCCCCCCCCCCCCACCCCCCCCCCCCCCCACCCCCCCCCCCCCCCACCCCCCCCCCCCCCCACCCCCCCCCCCCCCCACCCCCCCCCCCCCCCACCCCCCCCCCCCCCCACCCCCCCCCCCCCCCACCCCCCCCCCCCCCCACCCCCCCCCCCCCCCACCCCCCCCCCCCCCCACCCCCCCCCCCCCCCACCCCCCCCCCCCCCCACCCCCCCCCCCCCCCACCCCCCCCCCCCCCCACCCCCCCCCCCCCCCACCCCCCCCCCCCCCCACCCCCCCCCCCCCCCACCCCCCCCCCCCCCCACCCCCCCCCCCCCCCACCCCCCCCCCCCCCCACCCCCCCCCCCCCCCACCCCCCCCCCCCCCCACCCCCCCCCCCCCCCACCCCCCCCCCCCCCCACCCCCCCCCCCCCCCACCCCCCCCCCCCCCCACCCCCCCCCCCCCCCACCCCCCCCCCCCCCCACCCCCCCCCCCCCCCACCCCCCCCCCCCCCCACCCCCCCCCCCCCCCACCCCCCCCCCCCCCCACCCCCCCCCCCCCCCACCCCCCCCCCCCCCCACCCCCCCCCCCCCCCACCCCCCCCCCCCCCCACCCCCCCCCCCCCCCACCCCCCCCCCCCCCCACCCCCCCCCCCCCCCACCCCCCCCCCCCCCCACCCCCCCCCCCCCCCACCCCCCCCCCCCCCCACCCCCCCCCCCCCCCACCCCCCCCCCCCCCCACCCCCCCCCCCCCCCACCCCCCCCCCCCCCCACCCCCCCCCCCCCCCACCCCCCCCCCCCCCCACCCCCCCCCCCCCCCACCCCCCCCCCCCCCCACCCCCCCCCCCCCCCACCCCCCCCCCCCCCCACCCCCCCCCCCCCCCACCCCCCCCCCCCCCCACCCCCCCCCCCCCCCACCCCCCCCCCCCCCCACCCCCCCCCCCCCCCACCCCCCCCCCCCCCCACCCCCCCCCCCCCCCACCCCCCCCCCCCCCCACCCCCCCCCCCCCCCACCCCCCCCCCCCCCCACCCCCCCCCCCCCCCACCCCCCCCCCCCCCCACCCCCCCCCCCCCCCACCCCCCCCCCCCCCCACCCCCCCCCCCCCCCACCCCCCCCCCCCCCCACCCCCCCCCCCCCCCACCCCCCCCCCCCCCCACCCCCCCCCCCCCCCACCCCCCCCCCCCCCCACCCCCCCCCCCCCCCACCCCCCCCCCCCCCCACCCCCCCCCCCCCCCACCCCCCCCCCCCCCCACCCCCCCCCCCCCCCACCCCCCCCCCCCCCCACCCCCCCCCCCCCCCACCCCCCCCCCCCCCCACCCCCCCCCCCCCCCACCCCCCCCCCCCCCCACCCCCCCCCCCCCCCACCCCCCCCCCCCCCCACCCCCCCCCCCCCCCACCCCCCCCCCCCCCCACCCCCCCCCCCCCCCACCCCCCCCCCCCCCCACCCCCCCCCCCCCCCACCCCCCCCCCCCCCCACCCCCCCCCCCCCCCACCCCCCCCCCCCCCCACCCCCCCCCCCCCCCACCCCCCCCCCCCCCCACCCCCCCCCCCCCCCACCCCCCCCCCCCCCCACCCCCCCCCCCCCCCACCCCCCCCCCCCCCCACCCCCCCCCCCCCCCACCCCCCCCCCCCCCCACCCCCCCCCCCCCCCACCCCCCCCCCCCCCCACCCCCCCCCCCCCCCACCCCCCCCCCCCCCCACCCCCCCCCCCCCCCACCCCCCCCCCCCCCCACCCCCCCCCCCCCCCACCCCCCCCCCCCCCCACCCCCCCCCCCCCCCACCCCCCCCCCCCCCCACCCCCCCCCCCCCCCACCCCCCCCCCCCCCCACCCCCCCCCCCCCCCACCCCCCCCCCCCCCCACCCCCCCCCCCCCCCACCCCCCCCCCCCCCCACCCCCCCCCCCCCCCACCCCCCCCCCCCCCCACCCCCCCCCCCCCCCACCCCCCCCCCCCCCCACCCCCCCCCCCCCCCACCCCCCCCCCCCCCCACCCCCCCCCCCCCCCACCCCCCCCCCCCCCCACCCCCCCCCCCCCCCACCCCCCCCCCCCCCCACCCCCCCCCCCCCCCACCCCCCCCCCCCCCCACCCCCCCCCCCCCCCACCCCCCCCCCCCCCCACCCCCCCCCCCCCCCACCCCCCCCCCCCCCCACCCCCCCCCCCCCCCACCCCCCCCCCCCCCCACCCCCCCCCCCCCCCACCCCCCCCCCCCCCCACCCCCCCCCCCCCCCACCCCCCCCCCCCCCCACCCCCCCCCCCCCCCACCCCCCCCCCCCCCCACCCCCCCCCCCCCCCACCCCCCCCCCCCCCCACCCCCCCCCCCCCCCACCCCCCCCCCCCCCCACCCCCCCCCCCCCCCACCCCCCCCCCCCCCCACCCCCCCCCCCCCCCACCCCCCCCCCCCCCCACCCCCCCCCCCCCCCACCCCCCCCCCCCCCCACCCCCCCCCCCCCCCACCCCCCCCCCCCCCCACCCCCCCCCCCCCCCACCCCCCCCCCCCCCCACCCCCCCCCCCCCCCACCCCCCCCCCCCCCCACCCCCCCCCCCCCCCACCCCCCCCCCCCCCCACCCCCCCCCCCCCCCACCCCCCCCCCCCCCCACCCCCCCCCCCCCCCACCCCCCCCCCCCCCCACCCCCCCCCCCCCCCACCCCCCCCCCCCCCCACCCCCCCCCCCCCCCACCCCCCCCCCCCCCCACCCCCCCCCCCCCCCACCCCCCCCCCCCCCCACCCCCCCCCCCCCCCACCCCCCCCCCCCCCCACCCCCCCCCCCCCCCACCCCCCCCCCCCCCCACCCCCCCCCCCCCCCACCCCCCCCCCCCCCCACCCCCCCCCCCCCCCACCCCCCCCCCCCCCCACCCCCCCCCCCCCCCACCCCCCCCCCCCCCCACCCCCCCCCCCCCCCACCCCCCCCCCCCCCCACCCCCCCCCCCCCCCACCCCCCCCCCCCCCCACCCCCCCCCCCCCCCACCCCCCCCCCCCCCCACCCCCCCCCCCCCCCACCCCCCCCCCCCCCCACCCCCCCCCCCCCCCACCCCCCCCCCCCCCCACCCCCCCCCCCCCCCACCCCCCCCCCCCCCCACCCCCCCCCCCCCCCACCCCCCCCCCCCCCCACCCCCCCCCCCCCCCACCCCCCCCCCCCCCCACCCCCCCCCCCCCCCACCCCCCCCCCCCCCCACCCCCCCCCCCCCCCACCCCCCCCCCCCCCCACCCCCCCCCCCCCCCACCCCCCCCCCCCCCCACCCCCCCCCCCCCCCACCCCCCCCCCCCCCCACCCCCCCCCCCCCCCACCCCCCCCCCCCCCCACCCCCCCCCCCCCCCACCCCCCCCCCCCCCCACCCCCCCCCCCCCCCACCCCCCCCCCCCCCCACCCCCCCCCCCCCCCACCCCCCCCCCCCCCCACCCCCCCCCCCCCCCACCCCCCCCCCCCCCCACCCCCCCCCCCCCCCACCCCCCCCCCCCCCCACCCCCCCCCCCCCCCACCCCCCCCCCCCCCCACCCCCCCCCCCCCCCACCCCCCCCCCCCCCCACCCCCCCCCCCCCCCACCCCCCCCCCCCCCCACCCCCCCCCCCCCCCACCCCCCCCCCCCCCCACCCCCCCCCCCCCCCACCCCCCCCCCCCCCCACCCCCCCCCCCCCCCACCCCCCCCCCCCCCCACCCCCCCCCCCCCCCACCCCCCCCCCCCCCCACCCCCCCCCCCCCCCACCCCCCCCCCCCCCCACCCCCCCCCCCCCCCACCCCCCCCCCCCCCCACCCCCCCCCCCCCCCACCCCCCCCCCCCCCCACCCCCCCCCCCCCCCACCCCCCCCCCCCCCCACCCCCCCCCCCCCCCACCCCCCCCCCCCCCCACCCCCCCCCCCCCCCACCCCCCCCCCCCCCCACCCCCCCCCCCCCCCACCCCCCCCCCCCCCCACCCCCCCCCCCCCCCACCCCCCCCCCCCCCCACCCCCCCCCCCCCCCACCCCCCCCCCCCCCCACCCCCCCCCCCCCCCACCCCCCCCCCCCCCCACCCCCCCCCCCCCCCACCCCCCCCCCCCCCCACCCCCCCCCCCCCCCACCCCCCCCCCCCCCCACCCCCCCCCCCCCCCACCCCCCCCCCCCCCCACCCCCCCCCCCCCCCACCCCCCCCCCCCCCCACCCCCCCCCCCCCCCACCCCCCCCCCCCCCCACCCCCCCCCCCCCCCACCCCCCCCCCCCCCCACCCCCCCCCCCCCCCACCCCCCCCCCCCCCCACCCCCCCCCCCCCCCACCCCCCCCCCCCCCCACCCCCCCCCCCCCCCACCCCCCCCCCCCCCCACCCCCCCCCCCCCCCACCCCCCCCCCCCCCCACCCCCCCCCCCCCCCACCCCCCCCCCCCCCCACCCCCCCCCCCCCCCACCCCCCCCCCCCCCCACCCCCCCCCCCCCCCACCCCCCCCCCCCCCCACCCCCCCCCCCCCCCACCCCCCCCCCCCCCCACCCCCCCCCCCCCCCACCCCCCCCCCCCCCCACCCCCCCCCCCCCCCACCCCCCCCCCCCCCCACCCCCCCCCCCCCCCACCCCCCCCCCCCCCCACCCCCCCCCCCCCCCACCCCCCCCCCCCCCCACCCCCCCCCCCCCCCACCCCCCCCCCCCCCCACCCCCCCCCCCCCCCACCCCCCCCCCCCCCCACCCCCCCCCCCCCCCACCCCCCCCCCCCCCCACCCCCCCCCCCCCCCACCCCCCCCCCCCCCCACCCCCCCCCCCCCCCACCCCCCCCCCCCCCCACCCCCCCCCCCCCCCACCCCCCCCCCCCCCCACCCCCCCCCCCCCCCACCCCCCCCCCCCCCCACCCCCCCCCCCCCCCACCCCCCCCCCCCCCCACCCCCCCCCCCCCCCACCCCCCCCCCCCCCCACCCCCCCCCCCCCCCACCCCCCCCCCCCCCCACCCCCCCCCCCCCCCACCCCCCCCCCCCCCCACCCCCCCCCCCCCCCACCCCCCCCCCCCCCCACCCCCCCCCCCCCCCACCCCCCCCCCCCCCCACCCCCCCCCCCCCCCACCCCCCCCCCCCCCCACCCCCCCCCCCCCCCACCCCCCCCCCCCCCCACCCCCCCCCCCCCCCACCCCCCCCCCCCCCCACCCCCCCCCCCCCCCACCCCCCCCCCCCCCCACCCCCCCCCCCCCCCACCCCCCCCCCCCCCCACCCCCCCCCCCCCCCACCCCCCCCCCCCCCCACCCCCCCCCCCCCCCACCCCCCCCCCCCCCCACCCCCCCCCCCCCCCACCCCCCCCCCCCCCCACCCCCCCCCCCCCCCACCCCCCCCCCCCCCCACCCCCCCCCCCCCCCACCCCCCCCCCCCCCCACCCCCCCCCCCCCCCACCCCCCCCCCCCCCCACCCCCCCCCCCCCCCACCCCCCCCCCCCCCCACCCCCCCCCCCCCCCACCCCCCCCCCCCCCCACCCCCCCCCCCCCCCACCCCCCCCCCCCCCCACCCCCCCCCCCCCCCACCCCCCCCCCCCCCCACCCCCCCCCCCCCCCACCCCCCCCCCCCCCCACCCCCCCCCCCCCCCACCCCCCCCCCCCCCCACCCCCCCCCCCCCCCACCCCCCCCCCCCCCCACCCCCCCCCCCCCCCACCCCCCCCCCCCCCCACCCCCCCCCCCCCCCACCCCCCCCCCCCCCCACCCCCCCCCCCCCCCACCCCCCCCCCCCCCCACCCCCCCCCCCCCCCACCCCCCCCCCCCCCCACCCCCCCCCCCCCCCACCCCCCCCCCCCCCCACCCCCCCCCCCCCCCACCCCCCCCCCCCCCCACCCCCCCCCCCCCCCACCCCCCCCCCCCCCCACCCCCCCCCCCCCCCACCCCCCCCCCCCCCCACCCCCCCCCCCCCCCACCCCCCCCCCCCCCCACCCCCCCCCCCCCCCACCCCCCCCCCCCCCCACCCCCCCCCCCCCCCACCCCCCCCCCCCCCCACCCCCCCCCCCCCCCACCCCCCCCCCCCCCCACCCCCCCCCCCCCCCACCCCCCCCCCCCCCCACCCCCCCCCCCCCCCACCCCCCCCCCCCCCCACCCCCCCCCCCCCCCACCCCCCCCCCCCCCCACCCCCCCCCCCCCCCACCCCCCCCCCCCCCCACCCCCCCCCCCCCCCACCCCCCCCCCCCCCCACCCCCCCCCCCCCCCACCCCCCCCCCCCCCCACCCCCCCCCCCCCCCACCCCCCCCCCCCCCCACCCCCCCCCCCCCCCACCCCCCCCCCCCCCCACCCCCCCCCCCCCCCACCCCCCCCCCCCCCCACCCCCCCCCCCCCCCACCCCCCCCCCCCCCCACCCCCCCCCCCCCCCACCCCCCCCCCCCCCCACCCCCCCCCCCCCCCACCCCCCCCCCCCCCCACCCCCCCCCCCCCCCACCCCCCCCCCCCCCCACCCCCCCCCCCCCCCACCCCCCCCCCCCCCCACCCCCCCCCCCCCCCACCCCCCCCCCCCCCCACCCCCCCCCCCCCCCACCCCCCCCCCCCCCCACCCCCCCCCCCCCCCACCCCCCCCCCCCCCCACCCCCCCCCCCCCCCACCCCCCCCCCCCCCCACCCCCCCCCCCCCCCACCCCCCCCCCCCCCCACCCCCCCCCCCCCCCACCCCCCCCCCCCCCCACCCCCCCCCCCCCCCACCCCCCCCCCCCCCCACCCCCCCCCCCCCCCACCCCCCCCCCCCCCCACCCCCCCCCCCCCCCACCCCCCCCCCCCCCCACCCCCCCCCCCCCCCACCCCCCCCCCCCCCCACCCCCCCCCCCCCCCACCCCCCCCCCCCCCCACCCCCCCCCCCCCCCACCCCCCCCCCCCCCCACCCCCCCCCCCCCCCACCCCCCCCCCCCCCCACCCCCCCCCCCCCCCACCCCCCCCCCCCCCCACCCCCCCCCCCCCCCACCCCCCCCCCCCCCCACCCCCCCCCCCCCCCACCCCCCCCCCCCCCCACCCCCCCCCCCCCCCACCCCCCCCCCCCCCCACCCCCCCCCCCCCCCACCCCCCCCCCCCCCCACCCCCCCCCCCCCCCACCCCCCCCCCCCCCCACCCCCCCCCCCCCCCACCCCCCCCCCCCCCCACCCCCCCCCCCCCCCACCCCCCCCCCCCCCCACCCCCCCCCCCCCCCACCCCCCCCCCCCCCCACCCCCCCCCCCCCCCACCCCCCCCCCCCCCCACCCCCCCCCCCCCCCACCCCCCCCCCCCCCCACCCCCCCCCCCCCCCACCCCCCCCCCCCCCCACCCCCCCCCCCCCCCACCCCCCCCCCCCCCCACCCCCCCCCCCCCCCACCCCCCCCCCCCCCCACCCCCCCCCCCCCCCACCCCCCCCCCCCCCCACCCCCCCCCCCCCCCACCCCCCCCCCCCCCCACCCCCCCCCCCCCCCACCCCCCCCCCCCCCCACCCCCCCCCCCCCCCACCCCCCCCCCCCCCCACCCCCCCCCCCCCCCACCCCCCCCCCCCCCCACCCCCCCCCCCCCCCACCCCCCCCCCCCCCCACCCCCCCCCCCCCCCACCCCCCCCCCCCCCCACCCCCCCCCCCCCCCACCCCCCCCCCCCCCCACCCCCCCCCCCCCCCACCCCCCCCCCCCCCCACCCCCCCCCCCCCCCACCCCCCCCCCCCCCCACCCCCCCCCCCCCCCACCCCCCCCCCCCCCCACCCCCCCCCCCCCCCACCCCCCCCCCCCCCCACCCCCCCCCCCCCCCACCCCCCCCCCCCCCCACCCCCCCCCCCCCCCACCCCCCCCCCCCCCCACCCCCCCCCCCCCCCACCCCCCCCCCCCCCCACCCCCCCCCCCCCCCACCCCCCCCCCCCCCCACCCCCCCCCCCCCCCACCCCCCCCCCCCCCCACCCCCCCCCCCCCCCACCCCCCCCCCCCCCCACCCCCCCCCCCCCCCACCCCCCCCCCCCCCCACCCCCCCCCCCCCCCACCCCCCCCCCCCCCCACCCCCCCCCCCCCCCACCCCCCCCCCCCCCCACCCCCCCCCCCCCCCACCCCCCCCCCCCCCCACCCCCCCCCCCCCCCACCCCCCCCCCCCCCCACCCCCCCCCCCCCCCACCCCCCCCCCCCCCCACCCCCCCCCCCCCCCACCCCCCCCCCCCCCCACCCCCCCCCCCCCCCACCCCCCCCCCCCCCCACCCCCCCCCCCCCCCACCCCCCCCCCCCCCCACCCCCCCCCCCCCCCACCCCCCCCCCCCCCCACCCCCCCCCCCCCCCACCCCCCCCCCCCCCCACCCCCCCCCCCCCCCACCCCCCCCCCCCCCCACCCCCCCCCCCCCCCACCCCCCCCCCCCCCCACCCCCCCCCCCCCCCACCCCCCCCCCCCCCCACCCCCCCCCCCCCCCACCCCCCCCCCCCCCCACCCCCCCCCCCCCCCACCCCCCCCCCCCCCCACCCCCCCCCCCCCCCACCCCCCCCCCCCCCCACCCCCCCCCCCCCCCACCCCCCCCCCCCCCCACCCCCCCCCCCCCCCACCCCCCCCCCCCCCCACCCCCCCCCCCCCCCACCCCCCCCCCCCCCCACCCCCCCCCCCCCCCACCCCCCCCCCCCCCCACCCCCCCCCCCCCCCACCCCCCCCCCCCCCCACCCCCCCCCCCCCCCACCCCCCCCCCCCCCCACCCCCCCCCCCCCCCACCCCCCCCCCCCCCCACCCCCCCCCCCCCCCACCCCCCCCCCCCCCCACCCCCCCCCCCCCCCACCCCCCCCCCCCCCCACCCCCCCCCCCCCCCACCCCCCCCCCCCCCCACCCCCCCCCCCCCCCACCCCCCCCCCCCCCCACCCCCCCCCCCCCCCACCCCCCCCCCCCCCCACCCCCCCCCCCCCCCACCCCCCCCCCCCCCCACCCCCCCCCCCCCCCACCCCCCCCCCCCCCCACCCCCCCCCCCCCCCACCCCCCCCCCCCCCCACCCCCCCCCCCCCCCACCCCCCCCCCCCCCCACCCCCCCCCCCCCCCACCCCCCCCCCCCCCCACCCCCCCCCCCCCCCACCCCCCCCCCCCCCCACCCCCCCCCCCCCCCACCCCCCCCCCCCCCCACCCCCCCCCCCCCCCACCCCCCCCCCCCCCCACCCCCCCCCCCCCCCACCCCCCCCCCCCCCCACCCCCCCCCCCCCCCACCCCCCCCCCCCCCCACCCCCCCCCCCCCCCACCCCCCCCCCCCCCCACCCCCCCCCCCCCCCACCCCCCCCCCCCCCCACCCCCCCCCCCCCCCACCCCCCCCCCCCCCCACCCCCCCCCCCCCCCACCCCCCCCCCCCCCCACCCCCCCCCCCCCCCACCCCCCCCCCCCCCCACCCCCCCCCCCCCCCACCCCCCCCCCCCCCCACCCCCCCCCCCCCCCACCCCCCCCCCCCCCCACCCCCCCCCCCCCCCACCCCCCCCCCCCCCCACCCCCCCCCCCCCCCACCCCCCCCCCCCCCCACCCCCCCCCCCCCCCACCCCCCCCCCCCCCCACCCCCCCCCCCCCCCACCCCCCCCCCCCCCCACCCCCCCCCCCCCCCACCCCCCCCCCCCCCCACCCCCCCCCCCCCCCACCCCCCCCCCCCCCCACCCCCCCCCCCCCCCACCCCCCCCCCCCCCCACCCCCCCCCCCCCCCACCCCCCCCCCCCCCCACCCCCCCCCCCCCCCACCCCCCCCCCCCCCCACCCCCCCCCCCCCCCACCCCCCCCCCCCCCCACCCCCCCCCCCCCCCACCCCCCCCCCCCCCCACCCCCCCCCCCCCCCACCCCCCCCCCCCCCCACCCCCCCCCCCCCCCACCCCCCCCCCCCCCCACCCCCCCCCCCCCCCACCCCCCCCCCCCCCCACCCCCCCCCCCCCCCACCCCCCCCCCCCCCCACCCCCCCCCCCCCCCACCCCCCCCCCCCCCCACCCCCCCCCCCCCCCACCCCCCCCCCCCCCCACCCCCCCCCCCCCCCACCCCCCCCCCCCCCCACCCCCCCCCCCCCCCACCCCCCCCCCCCCCCACCCCCCCCCCCCCCCACCCCCCCCCCCCCCCACCCCCCCCCCCCCCCACCCCCCCCCCCCCCCACCCCCCCCCCCCCCCACCCCCCCCCCCCCCCACCCCCCCCCCCCCCCACCCCCCCCCCCCCCCACCCCCCCCCCCCCCCACCCCCCCCCCCCCCCACCCCCCCCCCCCCCCACCCCCCCCCCCCCCCACCCCCCCCCCCCCCCACCCCCCCCCCCCCCCACCCCCCCCCCCCCCCACCCCCCCCCCCCCCCACCCCCCCCCCCCCCCACCCCCCCCCCCCCCCACCCCCCCCCCCCCCCACCCCCCCCCCCCCCCACCCCCCCCCCCCCCCACCCCCCCCCCCCCCCACCCCCCCCCCCCCCCACCCCCCCCCCCCCCCACCCCCCCCCCCCCCCACCCCCCCCCCCCCCCACCCCCCCCCCCCCCCACCCCCCCCCCCCCCCACCCCCCCCCCCCCCCACCCCCCCCCCCCCCCACCCCCCCCCCCCCCCACCCCCCCCCCCCCCCACCCCCCCCCCCCCCCACCCCCCCCCCCCCCCACCCCCCCCCCCCCCCACCCCCCCCCCCCCCCACCCCCCCCCCCCCCCACCCCCCCCCCCCCCCACCCCCCCCCCCCCCCACCCCCCCCCCCCCCCACCCCCCCCCCCCCCCACCCCCCCCCCCCCCCACCCCCCCCCCCCCCCACCCCCCCCCCCCCCCACCCCCCCCCCCCCCCACCCCCCCCCCCCCCCACCCCCCCCCCCCCCCACCCCCCCCCCCCCCCACCCCCCCCCCCCCCCACCCCCCCCCCCCCCCACCCCCCCCCCCCCCCACCCCCCCCCCCCCCCACCCCCCCCCCCCCCCACCCCCCCCCCCCCCCACCCCCCCCCCCCCCCACCCCCCCCCCCCCCCACCCCCCCCCCCCCCCACCCCCCCCCCCCCCCACCCCCCCCCCCCCCCACCCCCCCCCCCCCCCACCCCCCCCCCCCCCCACCCCCCCCCCCCCCCACCCCCCCCCCCCCCCACCCCCCCCCCCCCCCACCCCCCCCCCCCCCCACCCCCCCCCCCCCCCACCCCCCCCCCCCCCCACCCCCCCCCCCCCCCACCCCCCCCCCCCCCCACCCCCCCCCCCCCCCACCCCCCCCCCCCCCCACCCCCCCCCCCCCCCACCCCCCCCCCCCCCCACCCCCCCCCCCCCCCACCCCCCCCCCCCCCCACCCCCCCCCCCCCCCACCCCCCCCCCCCCCCACCCCCCCCCCCCCCCACCCCCCCCCCCCCCCACCCCCCCCCCCCCCCACCCCCCCCCCCCCCCACCCCCCCCCCCCCCCACCCCCCCCCCCCCCCACCCCCCCCCCCCCCCACCCCCCCCCCCCCCCACCCCCCCCCCCCCCCACCCCCCCCCCCCCCCACCCCCCCCCCCCCCCACCCCCCCCCCCCCCCACCCCCCCCCCCCCCCACCCCCCCCCCCCCCCACCCCCCCCCCCCCCCACCCCCCCCCCCCCCCACCCCCCCCCCCCCCCACCCCCCCCCCCCCCCACCCCCCCCCCCCCCCACCCCCCCCCCCCCCCACCCCCCCCCCCCCCCACCCCCCCCCCCCCCCACCCCCCCCCCCCCCCACCCCCCCCCCCCCCCACCCCCCCCCCCCCCCACCCCCCCCCCCCCCCACCCCCCCCCCCCCCCACCCCCCCCCCCCCCCACCCCCCCCCCCCCCCACCCCCCCCCCCCCCCACCCCCCCCCCCCCCCACCCCCCCCCCCCCCCACCCCCCCCCCCCCCCACCCCCCCCCCCCCCCACCCCCCCCCCCCCCCACCCCCCCCCCCCCCCACCCCCCCCCCCCCCCACCCCCCCCCCCCCCCACCCCCCCCCCCCCCCACCCCCCCCCCCCCCCACCCCCCCCCCCCCCCACCCCCCCCCCCCCCCACCCCCCCCCCCCCCCACCCCCCCCCCCCCCCACCCCCCCCCCCCCCCACCCCCCCCCCCCCCCACCCCCCCCCCCCCCCACCCCCCCCCCCCCCCACCCCCCCCCCCCCCCACCCCCCCCCCCCCCCACCCCCCCCCCCCCCCACCCCCCCCCCCCCCCACCCCCCCCCCCCCCCACCCCCCCCCCCCCCCACCCCCCCCCCCCCCCACCCCCCCCCCCCCCCACCCCCCCCCCCCCCCACCCCCCCCCCCCCCCACCCCCCCCCCCCCCCACCCCCCCCCCCCCCCACCCCCCCCCCCCCCCACCCCCCCCCCCCCCCACCCCCCCCCCCCCCCACCCCCCCCCCCCCCCACCCCCCCCCCCCCCCACCCCCCCCCCCCCCCACCCCCCCCCCCCCCCACCCCCCCCCCCCCCCACCCCCCCCCCCCCCCACCCCCCCCCCCCCCCACCCCCCCCCCCCCCCACCCCCCCCCCCCCCCACCCCCCCCCCCCCCCACCCCCCCCCCCCCCCACCCCCCCCCCCCCCCACCCCCCCCCCCCCCCACCCCCCCCCCCCCCCACCCCCCCCCCCCCCCACCCCCCCCCCCCCCCACCCCCCCCCCCCCCCACCCCCCCCCCCCCCCACCCCCCCCCCCCCCCACCCCCCCCCCCCCCCACCCCCCCCCCCCCCCACCCCCCCCCCCCCCCACCCCCCCCCCCCCCCACCCCCCCCCCCCCCCACCCCCCCCCCCCCCCACCCCCCCCCCCCCCCACCCCCCCCCCCCCCCACCCCCCCCCCCCCCCACCCCCCCCCCCCCCCACCCCCCCCCCCCCCCACCCCCCCCCCCCCCCACCCCCCCCCCCCCCCACCCCCCCCCCCCCCCACCCCCCCCCCCCCCCACCCCCCCCCCCCCCCACCCCCCCCCCCCCCCACCCCCCCCCCCCCCCACCCCCCCCCCCCCCCACCCCCCCCCCCCCCCACCCCCCCCCCCCCCCACCCCCCCCCCCCCCCACCCCCCCCCCCCCCCACCCCCCCCCCCCCCCACCCCCCCCCCCCCCCACCCCCCCCCCCCCCCACCCCCCCCCCCCCCCACCCCCCCCCCCCCCCACCCCCCCCCCCCCCCACCCCCCCCCCCCCCCACCCCCCCCCCCCCCCACCCCCCCCCCCCCCCACCCCCCCCCCCCCCCACCCCCCCCCCCCCCCACCCCCCCCCCCCCCCACCCCCCCCCCCCCCCACCCCCCCCCCCCCCCACCCCCCCCCCCCCCCACCCCCCCCCCCCCCCACCCCCCCCCCCCCCCACCCCCCCCCCCCCCCACCCCCCCCCCCCCCCACCCCCCCCCCCCCCCACCCCCCCCCCCCCCCACCCCCCCCCCCCCCCACCCCCCCCCCCCCCCACCCCCCCCCCCCCCCACCCCCCCCCCCCCCCACCCCCCCCCCCCCCCACCCCCCCCCCCCCCCACCCCCCCCCCCCCCCACCCCCCCCCCCCCCCACCCCCCCCCCCCCCCACCCCCCCCCCCCCCCACCCCCCCCCCCCCCCACCCCCCCCCCCCCCCACCCCCCCCCCCCCCCACCCCCCCCCCCCCCCACCCCCCCCCCCCCCCACCCCCCCCCCCCCCCACCCCCCCCCCCCCCCACCCCCCCCCCCCCCCACCCCCCCCCCCCCCCACCCCCCCCCCCCCCCACCCCCCCCCCCCCCCACCCCCCCCCCCCCCCACCCCCCCCCCCCCCCACCCCCCCCCCCCCCCACCCCCCCCCCCCCCCACCCCCCCCCCCCCCCACCCCCCCCCCCCCCCACCCCCCCCCCCCCCCACCCCCCCCCCCCCCCACCCCCCCCCCCCCCCACCCCCCCCCCCCCCCACCCCCCCCCCCCCCCACCCCCCCCCCCCCCCACCCCCCCCCCCCCCCACCCCCCCCCCCCCCCACCCCCCCCCCCCCCCACCCCCCCCCCCCCCCACCCCCCCCCCCCCCCACCCCCCCCCCCCCCCACCCCCCCCCCCCCCCACCCCCCCCCCCCCCCACCCCCCCCCCCCCCCACCCCCCCCCCCCCCCACCCCCCCCCCCCCCCACCCCCCCCCCCCCCCACCCCCCCCCCCCCCCACCCCCCCCCCCCCCCACCCCCCCCCCCCCCCACCCCCCCCCCCCCCCACCCCCCCCCCCCCCCACCCCCCCCCCCCCCCACCCCCCCCCCCCCCCACCCCCCCCCCCCCCCACCCCCCCCCCCCCCCACCCCCCCCCCCCCCCACCCCCCCCCCCCCCCACCCCCCCCCCCCCCCACCCCCCCCCCCCCCCACCCCCCCCCCCCCCCACCCCCCCCCCCCCCCACCCCCCCCCCCCCCCACCCCCCCCCCCCCCCACCCCCCCCCCCCCCCACCCCCCCCCCCCCCCACCCCCCCCCCCCCCCACCCCCCCCCCCCCCCACCCCCCCCCCCCCCCACCCCCCCCCCCCCCCACCCCCCCCCCCCCCCACCCCCCCCCCCCCCCACCCCCCCCCCCCCCCACCCCCCCCCCCCCCCACCCCCCCCCCCCCCCACCCCCCCCCCCCCCCACCCCCCCCCCCCCCCACCCCCCCCCCCCCCCACCCCCCCCCCCCCCCACCCCCCCCCCCCCCCACCCCCCCCCCCCCCCACCCCCCCCCCCCCCCACCCCCCCCCCCCCCCACCCCCCCCCCCCCCCACCCCCCCCCCCCCCCACCCCCCCCCCCCCCCACCCCCCCCCCCCCCCACCCCCCCCCCCCCCCACCCCCCCCCCCCCCCACCCCCCCCCCCCCCCACCCCCCCCCCCCCCCACCCCCCCCCCCCGCCACCCCCCCCCCCCCCCACCCCCAGTAGTCCATAACATCTGGAGAACCTTGAATTGACACCTATGCTCTAGCATGTTTTATGGCTACCAATTTTTGATTTATGGCTACCAATCTTGATCCTCTTTGATTTGAGATTGCAAATGCCTTAACTGTCCAGGTGCTCAGGAGCAACAGCCGCAGAAGGCCATTGCTTTCACATCCTGCGTGTGAGCTCCCAAAGGCACCTGGTGGGCCACTGCGAGTAGCAGAGTGCGGGACTAGATGGACTCTGGTCTGATCCAGCAGGCTAGTTCTTATGTTCTTATGGCTACCAATCTTGATCCTCTTTGATTTGAGATCACAAATGCCTTAGCAGACCAGGTGCTCGGGAGCAGCAGCAGCAGCAGAAGGCCCTTGCTTTCCCATCCTGCACGTGAGCTCCCAAAGGCACCTGGTGGGCCACTGCGAGTAGCAGAGAGCTGGACTAGATGGACTCTGGTCTGATCTAGCAGGCTAGTTCTTATGTTCTTATGTTCATGTGCGCCTTCCAAATAGAAAGTTAGCTGCTAAAGAATTCTTCCGCCTTTGACTTGGAAGGGTCCTGGAGCTGAAACATTTCTCATCTTCTGTTTCTTTCTCAAGGATTTCTGAGCCAATTTTCTTCCCCCCCCCCCGCCCTTCATTGTAAGGGTGGGGCTTTCAGCAACGCCAGGCCGTAAATCACAGTGCCCACTCACATCTTAAAAACTCAGCTCTGCTAATTAACATGAAGACGAGCTATACATCACTGTGTCTTTGTTTGTAATTGCTCTGAATATCCCCTCTTCTGCTTGAATGGGAGAGATATGAAGAACTCAGAAAGTTTGCTTCCAGTCTTTTGAAGAATTATAAACCCAAGGAAAGTAACTGATCCATTCACTGGATGGGACCCACGTAGCTCTTAAAGGTCTAGTTATATACATGTTACGTAGGCTACAGGTGCCCCAAACCTATTTTTCACCACAGAAGGCTCCATTTGGTATGGTAGTTTCTTTGCTGGTAGTTTCTTTGCTGAATGACGGGGGAAGGCTCAGTGCTCCATGTGGTATGAAGCCTCCAGGTGACTGCAGCAGCTAGCTCCTTTGAAAACTGCCAAGCGATGGCTCACCACCTAAGAACCTGCTTGGAGAACCGAAGTAGCAGGGAGTATGGCTTGTTACTGGCCCGCACACCAGGCCCAAGGCAACCTGGAGTGGCACAAGACACAGGGGACGCTCATCCTAACCTGTGTGGCTGCAGCCAGTCTCTGCAGACCTTTAAAACGGGGGGGGGGGAGGAGGAGGGGGGAGTGTGCATGCACAGGCCGTCTTGCAGCTGCACCTAAGGCCATCGCATCCCACATCCTGCTCCCACTGCTTATCACAGCTAGAAGAAGCAGTGCAAGTGCTGCAGACCTACATTAGCAGGGCAACTAAGCAGAGGCATAGCTGGGCCAGAGTGTGCCCTGTGCACGCTCTGGCTTTTTTGCCCTCTTCGGCGGCCCCCCTGCAGCGCCCCCTTCCCGCCCCCCGCCCCCCACACACACTTACTTCAGCAAACTGAGCAGGCTGGAGAACAGGCTGCAAAAGGAACACAAGCAGGCCTCTTCTCAAGCCTGCTCCATTTGTTAAAATAAGCGTGGGGAGGTGTCACGGGGGGGGGGGGGTCACACACACACACACACACACACCCCTGCGACATTCCCCACACACACTTACTTTAGCAAACCGAGCAAGCTGGAGAACAGGCTTGCCTATTCCCTTCCAGGCTCTAGGCTGCAACCAGCCTGGTGGGAACTACATTTCCCAGGAGACCCTGGGAAATGTAGTCCCCACTAGGTCTTTTGCAGCCTGGAAGGGAACAGGCAGGTCTCTTCTCCAGCCTGCTTGGTTTGCTAAAGTAAGTGTGTGGGGAGGAGCACTGCGGGGGGTGGGGGTGCGGGGGAAGGGGAAGAGGTTGGGGGGAATTTTCTGCTCCCCACGTGACCTAAAGCCATGTGCCCAGTGCGTGGCGCACCCCCCATCCCCTGGTATTTCCGCCACTGCAACTAAGCCAGACAACTGCAACTAAGCCAGTCCTGAATCAGGAACGAAGCCCACATTTGCGGTGGGAGGTGCTGATGTCAACGCCCCGAGGCAGGGAGGGCTTCAGCAATAAAAATATGGAGTTCCTTTTTAGCAAGATCAAGGCTGAGCAGTTGGTGAGACAACCAGGATTATATCGCCGAGAGACAGTCGTATGTGAGACCGAGCGGAGCCACGGATTTAAAAGTCATCAGAGAAGTGATGATAGTGGCATCTGTGGCGGTGGATGCGGCCACCCAGGGGGATAGGGGAGAGAAGACCTTTGAGCAGATCCAGACGTGCCTAAATCCCTTCCCTGAAAGGGATGAAATTGCCTCGCAAAACCCTTCCGAGAGCCGGAGACGCGGCAAATGCGCGCGCTCCAAGTCCACCCTCTCTCCATAAAACCTAAAGATCATCCGGCTTCTAAAATTAGGATGGCTGCAAAAGGCAAGTTAACCCAAACAATAACTTTAGCTAAACTCCGGGTCACAAGGACTGCACGTAATGAGATGAAGGATATGAAAAGGCCATTCATAATGAAATTCATCGCACCACGAACGCCATGCTTAGCTGCCTTATAACATATAATTAATGAGCCTATAAAAAATCCAGCACTTCAGATTCTACCCGTGGAGCCGTTCGCGACGCTGGGTAGGAGCGAAAGAGCAGCCGTTACTGGAAACGCCGCCCTTCGGGAAACTTTGATGGACCTCCCTCCCTGCTAAAGACCCAGATTCATCACTTGCTGAGCTTTGGAGGCCCCGATCCCAAATTCAGCTTTACCAGCAGGCAAACCGATATGTGTCAACAACAGCATTCTGTGCACGTCCAAAGTTCTGTGCCAAGGGAACCTGCTGTCCCTCCTGCCGTTGGATCAAAATCAGGGGCCCGAGTAAACAGCCTGGGTCCAAGTGTTAGTTGGTTACTCACCTTTCAGTGAAATCCTAGGTGTAACCCTTGAATACCACAGTGGCATAGTGGCTAAGAGCAGGTGCACTATAATCTGGAGGAACCGGGTTTGATTCCCCGCTCTGCCACTTGAGCTGTGGAGGCTTATCTGGGGAATTCAGTTTAGCCTGTGCGGGGTATGAGAACGACGTTGCCACTGTGGGGGATATAACGCTTGGCCTGTTTTATTGTATTGAGTTCTGACAATAAGAAGGCAACAGCTTTTCTGTGCTTGTAATCCATAAATACGAATTCTGTTTTCAAAGTACCAATTCGTTTATTGAGCAAGTCTGGGGCTGTGACCGTCTTGAACAGAATTGCTCTGTGTGTGTGTGTTGATGAGACGGACTGGATTTCTGCAGCAATGGCGTAATGGTTAAGAGCGGGTGCATTCTAATCTGGAGGAACTGGCTTTGATTCCCAGCTCTGCCGCTTGAGCTGTGGAGGCTTATCTGAGGCATTCAGATTAGCCTGTGCACTCCCACACACACCAGCTGGGGGACCGTGGGTCAGTCACAGTTCTCTCAGAACTCTCTCAGCCCCACCTGCCTCACAAGGCGTCTGTTGTGGGGAGAGGAAGGGAAAATGAGTGTGTAAGCCACTTTGTGATTCCTTACAGGAGAGGAACACGGGATATAAACCCAAATTCTTCTTTTCTGCTATAGCTCCACCCCATTTGCAATCCCACCACAACAGCAGAAATTGTTTGCAGAGCCACCTCTCTTTACATTGCTCCTCCCGGCTGATCCCGCATAAGATGAGGGAAATTGTGTTGCTGCATCAAAAAAGCCGAAGCCTCTGCGAAGCCACGGTGCCCAAGATTCAAGGTTAAAGGACCAAGGCCAAAAGAACTGCGTGCTGGAGGAAAGCCCGCCAAACATCAAAAGAAACACAAAAAAATCAATCCTCTTCGCCGCAAAAGCTATGTGAAGATCAAATCAGCCAAACTGAAACTAACATTTTCTCTGTATGGCTCAGGGAGGAAAAAAAAAAAACCCTAGCCCTCTAGAAAGCATAATGGACGGTTTTGGGAAAGGCCGGGCATTTGTGGAAAGCACCCAGCTCCGTTCCCTGGGAAAAATTCCTGCAGGAGGAGACGATGAAAAGTAGGGTAGACTCTGATTTTTCAAAAGTAAAATGCAAAAGTAAACCTCACTCAATCCTATGTCGATGCAGAGGAGAAGAGCGTGATTGAGAACTTCCTTTCAAGACCCTCGTATCTTTGGGACCGCGTTACCCCATATGCTCCTACTCGCCCTCTGCGCTCAGTAGAGGCTAATTTACTGGTGGTCCCTGGCCCCTCCATGATGCGGCTGGCCTCCACGTGGGCCAGGGCCTTTACAGCCCTGGCCCCAGCCTGGTGGAACACTCTTCCTCCAGCTGTCCAGGCCCTGTGGGATCTTGGTGAATTCCGCAGGGCCTGTAAGACTGAGTTGTTCCGCCGGGCCTTTGGAGCAACCAGTCGCTGAGTATGGCGCCCCTGCTCGGTTACATCTAGATTACCCTCCAATGGAGGAGTCCGGCCTCCCCCTAGGGGAGGGTTTTAAGAAAATGGGTTTATCGGACGCCTTCTACTATGATATTAACCGCTGTTTTTACTATGATATTAACTTGCTGAGCGTTGTTTTAATTGTATAGTTTGCTGCTGAACTTGATTTTGTATTAGTTTTGTTGTACGCCGCCCGGAGCCCCTTGGGGATAGGGCGGTATAAAAATCTAAATAATAAATGAATGAATGAATGAATGAATGAATGAATGAATGAATGAATGAATGAATGAATGAATGAATAAATAAATAAATAAGAGTCTCTCACCATCAATGGCCCCTTCCGCACATGCAGAATAATGGACTTTCAATCCACTTTCACCGCTCTCTGCAAGTGGATTTTGCTGTACTGCACAGCTGCAAAACACACTGGAAGTAAATTGAAAGTCCATTATTCTGCATGTGCGGAAGGGGTCAATGAGAGGGAACTAATATTGTCCGTTTGGAGAGAAGTTTTTTGTGTACTAGAGATCAGCCAAGGTTCTGAGGCCAAGGAGAACAAAGGAGGTTGAATAGTCCAGTCAAGGTCAGAAACAGCAGACCAAGGGTCACCGATTTGGTTGGTAAGTTTTCTAGCAATCTTTGTCCCAAACTGTGGGGGGGGGGGGGAGATCGTTAAAATGCATGCAACAAGCAGTAATTCATCTCAAACTAAGAACAGCCCTATAGGGTTGAGGACTTCTGGCCCAGTTCCAACTGCTTCAAGCTCTGAATGGACCAGAGAGGTAGTTGGGTCTTTGGATGACAGGATTGCTTAAGGGAGACGGAAGAGGAACCGGATGAATTCTTTGCGTCTCTTTTCACTGTGGAAAATTTGAGGCACGCGCCCAAGACAGAGCCAACGCTTTGGGGGACTATGTTTCCGCACGCTTTGAAAAACTGAACTAGTCAAGAGGGCTTCTTGCATAGGAAACAGGGCAGCGCTGTCACAATGAAACCTGGGCCCCTTCCGCACACACAAAATAATGTGTTTTCAAACCACTTTCACAACTGTTTGCAAGTGGATTTTGCTATTCCGCACAGCTTCAAAGAGCACTGAAAGCAGTTTGAAAGTGCATTATTCTGCATGTGCGGAATGGGCCTTGGAGTAAAGGATTAGGGTTTGTAGACTATACCACTGTGTATCTGTTGTTCTAGGTAGGTTCCTACGATGCAAATTTTGCTTTCGTTTAACGGGCTAATACTTAAGCTATGCTTCGTCTCTGGTCTGTTCATTGTATTGATTTATTCTATGTGATCCACCTCAAGCCCCAGTGGGAAAGGCAGGCTTTAAATAATGTAAACAAATAAATACATGAATGGGCCATCCTGTGTTCCATTATGGAAGATATCAATGTGGGTTATGAATGCAAGAATAAGCCAATAACTCCTCTGTGACACGGCATAATCCAATAAAAGGGAAGATTTAAACTTCTCTAGACGGAACCCGCTGAGTGCCAGCGTGGTGTAGTGGTTAAGAGCAGGTGGATTCTAATCTGGAGAACCAGGTTTGATTCCCCTCCTCCACCTAAGTGGCAGAGGCTTATCTCGGGAACCAGATGTGTTTCTGCACTCTTACATTCCTGATGGGTGACCTTGGGCTAGTCACAGTTCTGTTGTGGGAAGAGGAAGGGAAAGGAGCTTGTAAGCCACTTTGAGTCTCCTCACAGGAGAGAAAAGCGGGATATAAATCCATCATCGTCGTTGTTCTCCTCCTCCTCCACCTCCTCCTCGTCTTTGTCTTCTTCGTCTTCATCTCCTCCTCCTCCTCCTCCTCCTCCTCCTCCTCCTCTTCTTCTTCTTCTTCTTCTTCTTCTTCTTCTTCTTCTTCTTCTTCTTCTTCTTCTTCTTCTTCTTCTTCTTCTTCTTCTTCTTCACTACTACTCCTGGGCCTTTTTGGGGGGGGGACAAAACCAGTGGTGGGATCCAAAAATTTTAGTAACAGGTTCCCATGATGGTGGGATTCAAACTGGCGTAGCGCCAATGGGGCTGGGTGGGACACTGGCTGTGAGGGGCATGGCCGAGGGCATTCCTGAGGGCGGGGCTGTGACAGAGGCATAGCTTCTATGGGGTCCTTGGGGCCCGGGAAGCTTGAATGCGCGATGCGCGCCAGGCTGCCACGCACCTACGGTGCACCTCACTGCTAGACTGCTTTGTTCTGCAGCTACTGCTACAGAGAGGAGGCGCCCTTAACTAAGGCCAAAATCACGTGGCAAAATCACCAGTTAGTAACCCCCTCTCGGCACACACAAATAATGAGTAACCTACTCTCGGGAACCTGTGAGAACCTGCTGGATCCCACCTCTGGACAAAACCCCATTTCAAGGAGAGGTTGCACAAGCAATCTTAGACACCAGTCAGCTTGCAATGGGCATTTGCACATTTGGCAGCTAAATATCTGATGCCTGCTCCTAAGAAACCAAAGGGGACACTTAGGAATTTGAAATATTTCAGCCCTGCAGGTGAGCGCTATCGAGTAGCAGCAAAGCATCTTTCCCAGAAGGCTCTGAGCAGCTTTGCCAAAGGCTAATTATTGATCCAAATTGTGGTCGTAATGAGATAATTCACAATACAGTCGTCCGTTATGCAAGAATGGGTGACAGCGTCCGTCCGTGCAGCGAAGCTGTGCTTATTGACAAGTCAGATTTGTATCTACCAATAAAGTCAGCATTTCTACTTTTGGGTAGATCCGCCGAAGGGCGTTTCATTGACCAAGCACGGACCCGCTCGCTCTGTTTCTCTCTTCTCAAAGAGACGCACGCCTCAAAATAACACCATCTGGCCCTGCCAGACGAGAGCAACTTTTTAAAGTTACCTTCCATCAGGAGAACGGAAGAAAAGGGTGGCGAATTGGCAAGCCCAACTTCTCCGGGGCTGTTAAAATGCCAGTTTCTGAACTGCAGAGAACGAAAAAGGAGGAGGAGGGAAGCAAGCGGCATTCGAGCGAATTCATGAAGAAAGTGGGGTTGCGGAAGGTGTTATTAGATGCACCTCCAGGGACTAGGGAGGCACTCACAGGACAACCCAAGTCTGGCAGCCCCGGCTGAACAGCGGCACAAACGGCAGATGCTTCTCAAGAGACCTGGCGCGGAAATAGCAGGATGTGATGTGTGTCACGACTGAAAAGAATTGACAGACGGCCCCGAGAGCGGAACAGCGGAGCGGCAGGGTGGAAGAGAGCGTGCGTTTTGCAAGGGAGGGGGTGGAGGAAAGAAGAGACTGCGCCCGAAGGCAAGGAGGGGCCACCTGTGAGCGTAACGCCGTGGAAAGAACGTAAGCAACGAAAGCTCCACGTTCAGATCGGTCGCAATGCGCTGGCTTGATTACATCAAGGCTCAAGAAGAAGAAGGAGGAGGAGGAGGAGGAGGAGGAGGAGGAGAGGGAGAGGAGGGAGAGGAGGAAGAAGAAGAAGAAGAGGAGGAGGAGGAGGAGAAGGAGGAGGAGGAGGAGGAAGAAGAAGAAGAAGAAGAAGAAGAAGAAGAAGAAGAAGAAGAAGAAGAGGAGGAGGAGGAGGAGGGGGAGGAGGAGTAGGAGTTTGGATTTATATCCCCCCTTTCTCTCCTGCAGGAGACTCAAAGGGGCTTACAATCTCCTTGCCCTTCCCCCTCACAACAAACACCTTGTGATGTAGGTGGGGCTGAGAGAGCTCAGAAGAACTGGGACTAGCCCAAGGTCACCTAGCTGGCGTGTGTGGGAGTGCACAGGCTAATCTGAATTCCCCAGATCAGCCTCCACAGCTCAGGCAGCAGAGCGGGGAATCAAACTCGGTTCCTCCAGATTAGAATGCACCTGCTCTTAACCATTACGTCACTGCTGCAGAAGTCTAATCCGTCTCATCAACACACACAGAGAGCAATTCTGTTCAAGATGGTCACAGCCCCAGACTTGCTCAATAAACGAATTGGTACTTTGAAAACAGAATTCGTATTTATGGATTACAAGCACAGAAAAGCTGATGCCTTCTTATTGTCAGAACTCAATACAATAAAACAGGTCAAGCGTTATATCCCCCACAGTGGCAACGTCGTTCTCATAGCCCGCCTTACTCCCCCTTTGGTTTAGTGGTTAAGAGCAGGTGGATTCTAATCTGGAGAACCGGGTTTGATTCCCCACTCCTCCACCTGAGTGGCGGAGGCTTATCTGGTGAACCAGATGTGTTTCCGCACTCCTACATTCCTGCTGAGTGACCTTGGGCTAGATACATTCATACACGTTCCTCGGACAGTGAGAAACAGACATCCAAAACCTGCTCCAGTTCCCAGATGAAGAAGCAGTTAATGAGTGAGATAAGAGAAAGGCTGGTACAAGCTGGAATCAGCGCAAACAATTCCCAAGGCCGACCTGTAAGAGTGACCCCAAAAGAAATACAGCAGGGCCCCGGCTAACATACTACAGGGTCATGACAAAGACCTGCCCATAGTATGCTTTTAACAAGCAAGAGAAATAAATTGCTACAGCCTCCCCACCTCCCTCCTGTACTAGAGCGTCAGAATAGCTACAAACCTGTCTGAACACCCAACAGTATCCCAATCTTGGAACGATCGCCCTATCGGTGCATGTTCAAAGGGAGGGAAAGAACCCCCGGGATTCTGAGCTTGACAGTTCCAGCTACCTAAATGTATCAGGTGGGGAATTACAAGTCAGAGCTAATGTGGGGTGGTGTAGGGAGAAGAGAACAGCAGCTCTGACTACAGTGGGATCAGTCTTCCTCTATGGCAGTGGTGGCAAACCTATGGCACTCCAGATGTTCAAGGACAACAATTCATGTATTTGGCCAATTTTCTTTCTTTCTTCATGTATTTGGCCAATTGGCAGGGGCTGATGGGAGTTGTAGTCCATGAACAACTGGAGTGCCATAGGTTCGCCACCACTGCTCTATGGCATGGAGTGTCAAAGGCTTCATGGCCCTCCAGATGTTCTGGACTACAGTTCCCATCATCCCCTGCCAGCATAATATAGACCTTGCCTGCTTATACACAACATTTGGTGCCGCTGCCTGCATCTTCCTTCTGGTTTGACTGTTTTATTGTTGTATATGGTTCGTATATTTTCCTAACACTGGATGAGATATATTGAGGAGGAGAGTGGGGTACATATATCACCTATAGTATACCAGAGTAGTATTATAATGTAATGTATTGGATTAGTTGGTAAGGATATTAGAGTGTGTTGGTGTTAAAGGGGAAGGTGTAATACAAAGAAATTCGTTTTATGTTCATTTTTTTCCTTCTTTCTTCATGTCTTTATTGGGATCTGTCATTTTATAAGGATGTAAATATATGAAACGTAGCTTAAAATGTAACTTAAATGAATTTTGAAATTGGTTAAATAACAATTATTTAAGAAAAAAAGAAAAAAGAATGGTACGAATACTTAATTGTAACGATCTCCAAGTTTTACAAAGGGTTGCAAAAATTTTGGTGTCAGTTTTAGAGAAGTGAATGTTTTCATATTTTTCTTAATATGCATGCCTAGTGAAGGTGAACTGAACTGAACTGTACTTACTTATTGATGGGCAGAAGACACAGTCTGCACATGCTCAAGGTCACCCGCTTCATTATGCCTTCAAATGGTGGGACCCTGGGCTTAGCTCAGAATCACCTAAGCTAATAAGCAGCATGTCTTGAGCACGTTCACAACAAACCTTCTGCTCACCTAATGAGCAAACAGCAGGGATGGGATTTCCAAAGCAGCAGAATGGCAAAAACCCCAACAACATTTCTAAGTGCACCTAAATCCTCCAAAATACCTTGATGCGTAAACAAAAAGCCCGGGCCGGGCTTTCTCCATCTCCCTTTGTGCAGCTCCACTTACATGCACTTCAATCAAGCACAGTTGCTAGGGTCTGCAACCTGTGGCTCTCCAGATGTTCATGGACTACAATTCCCATCAGCCCCTGCCAGCATGGCCAATTGGTTGCAGACCCCTGTGCTAGACCAATGATCTTTCTGAGGAGTGGGGTAAGGGCTCGGGGTTGCCTGGTGACTCCCCCACCCCAAGCAGTGCCTTGGGCTTCCCCACTCTAAATACACCACTAACTGTCGCTCGTGCACCCTTCCCCCACAGGGTGGGTGGGCCACATCCAGATAATGGGCCCTTTTCCCCCTCCCTCCCAGGATGGGAGGGCCTCGACCAGTGCCCAGGGCTTCCACTCTCCCCAGCCCCACCCTAAATACACCATCGTTCATCCCTTCATTTCTTAGGCCTCTTAATTCTCTCTCTGTGTGTATTTTTATTATGTTGGTCCCTCGATAAAATTGTAACCTCTTTTGTGGCATCCTTGGCTTTTGAGAGGCTTTCTTGGGGAACCGATCTCTGTAGACACAGGACTTAGATCTCCTACCCGCCTCTCGCATAGCCGGCCTGCCTCTAGTTAATTCCCCTACCAGTCTAAGAGCCAGACCCAACCAATTTGAGTAACACTTGGTTGCCTCGATGCGGCCAGGGGTGAGATTTCCAGCAAAGCTGTGCTAAGTCTCCAGGACAACGTATCACGAGGCTGAGACGGCTAATGTGTGAGACTTGATTATGCCCCGCATTATTAGCAGAACGTTGGCCTGAAAAGCATGCAATTCTAGGACAGCTCTTCTCTATTCCTCTCCCCCACCACTCCAGCCTGGCATCCATGAGTGGATTTCTTCAAGAATTTCACCTCTCCCAGATGTCGGAAGTGTGCACGAAAGCAGGTGCGGAGCTTATTGATCTTGCCAAACGCTCAACAAAGTGGGTACTTGAGCACGTAGCCGACCATCTGCATCGGAGAGATGGAACTTTTCTTTTTTTAAAGATGTCGAATCGGAGGTGGTGATGTTTTGGGAATGAGTTGAAGTGTGTGTCACGCCGGAGCAAGGCCTGAGGAGCAACTGCAGGCAAACAAGCTGCCCCACGCTATTTGTCTTCCTGACCTTGGGGTAACGACCACGCACTGCCATGTTCTTATCTGCAAGGCTGCATGAATCCCAAGCAAGCATGCAAGCTTTGCCATTGACAAGCTGGAACGGATCCAGAGGAGGGCAACCAAAAATGGTCAAAGGTCTGGAGTCCATGCCCTACGAGGAGAGACTTAGGGAGCTGGGGATGTTTAGTCTGGAGAAGCGAAGGTTAAGGGGGGACATGATAGCCATGTTTAAATATCTGAAGGGACGCCATGTCGAGGAGGGAGAAAGCTTGTTTTCTGCTGCCTCAGAGACTAGGACACAGAGTAATGGATTCAAAGAGCAGGAAAAGAGATTCCACCTAAACATCAGGAAAAACTTCCTGACGGTCAGGGCTGTTGGACAGTGGAATTCACTGCCTCGGAGTGTGGTGGAATCTCCTTCTGGAGGTTTTTAAAAAGATACTGGATGACTGCAAGCTTGATCATACATGGTTGGAATCTGCAGCCTGCTTCTTGTCTGGAGGGTTTTTTTTAGGTTGTAGTGTCAGTTACCTTGCCTTGCATTTTGAAATTTGGATTGGGGACTGTGCATCTTTAACGTATTGGCCTATTATGCACAGAATGCTTACCTTGGGGCTCTTCAGTGTGCAGTGGGCTTGCATAGGGGTCTCCTCGCATGTTTCTGTTTACACATGAGGAGGCATTCTCTTCCTGTCCCAAAACTAGTTTGCTCATCTCAGTGGGCCTCTGCAGCTTTTCCTGGTTCTCCTAACTCTGCCCATCCACTCCTCTTAAAGCACAGATCTTATCACACCTATAGTTGTTAAAGCATTTATACTGTGGTAGCAGGCATATTGATATTGTAGCCCCTTTCTCAACATAACTCTCCCATGAAAGGAGGACGTAAATCGCTGCTGAAGAAAGGGACCATGTGCTAGATCTGCCTGTGAAACAAAATTAAATTTATGATAGAAGTGGTCTGGCTTGCCATGGGGAGAATAGAAAGTGAAAGTGGGGCTCGAGGAAATAAGCCCATACAAGAAAACTTGCAGCGACGCATGTTTGCCCCCATCACGTAGCAGATGCCTTGTGTGCCATCGACCGTTGTGTGTTTCGTTTCGGGTGGGGTTACTTTTCCTTCCATACAAATCTCCTTGTGCTGGTAAGACTATCGGCTTTAAAAAACAAAATAGAGGTACGGTAAATTGACTCGTCTTTATTGCCTTCTGCATTCCATAACCATGGTTAGGGTACAATGAAATGGGACATTTTATCCCCTTTATAGAATCTACCCTGAAACACCTGCCTGCCCTTTGATAACTGGTGAAATAAGCCGCACCCCCCCACCCCCCCGGGACGGAGGCCGAGTCAGCCACAAATAATGCGGTGTATGCGAAATGAGATTCCATGCGATTGTCCATCTCTCTCTCTCGTACGCGCTCCCCTGATGGAACCCGTAGTAATTTTTCAACGTTAACATGCACTTTTGAGCTCCCCAGTCTTGGTGCCAGCTGGTTGCGAAGTTTGGCAGCGAGACGTCGCAAAGTTTGTTTCCCGTATTCATTCATCAGTTCTGCAAAGGTTACCAGATGAATGCTCCCTAAATAATTTAATCTAATGTAAAGCCAGAGGAGGCGAAGACGACAAGTCCATTTGTCTCCTTTTTATTCATTTGAATATGGAAGCAATGTTTGCTTCAGTTACTTGAGAAGGCAGCCTGTGATTACGGGGCTGGGGAAACAGTGCTGAGCCGCTAGACTGTGCCATTAAAACGCTAGAGACATTTACCATTAAAGTAAAATAAAACGAGGAGGGAACGAAGCCATCTCTGCCTTCTGGTTGACACGAGCTTCTCCCGGTACAAAATCTCAATTTTAATTCTCAGCTGCGCAAAACTCCATTTCAAAAAGAAAAAACGTGATATTCGGCTCCTCCACCCCCCACCCCACCCCACCCCACCGCCAGTTAAAAAGTATTTAAAAAGTCTTAAACTTGCTCAGGCGAGGCGTTCGAATTCTGAGCGAAAATAAATGATATAATCACCAGCCGAAAAACATATTTTTTATAATTAACTCCTCATTTTGAGTTAATTATCTACAATTACCAAATGTAATTGCAATTTATTCTCTATTATCTGTTGGGAAGAAAGCCCAGGCGGTCGCCGCGTCTGGCAGATACCAAGGGCAAAGGGGAAGGTCGCCGGCACAGGCAGCCCACAGAGGGGCAGGCAAAGGGGGGACGTGGCCATGCTCGGAGGTGCGAGGGGGATTGGCACGCACGCTGTGTATGCCACCGTGTCTCTTGGGGTGCTTCTCTTTTTGTTTTAATGGTGGGGGTTTGGGGAGGGGGTGGCTTTGTCGGTTTTAAAAAGTCATTTTGTAGTGTATGTTTTAGTTTGCTGGCTTCCTCGGTAGCTCTTGGGAGGGCAGCCATTTTCGTTCCACCAAGGGGACTTGCAAAGCCTGTTATGATTTTGGGAGCCAGGCCTGCCTCCTCTTTTCCTGCTTCGTTAAGGCTAATGTCTTTTCCAGCAAGCATTGTCTTCTCAAACAGTCAGTGGGATGTAGTGATTAAGAGCAGGTGGATTCTAATCTGGAGAACTGGGTTTGATTTCCCGCTCCTCCACCTGAGTGGTGGAGGCTGATCTGGTGAACCAGATGTGTTTCCGCACTCCTACATTCCTGCTGGGTGACCTTGGGCTAGTCACAGTTATCTCAGGACTCTCTCAGCCACACCTACCTCAGAAGGTATCTGTTGTGGGGAGAGGAAAGGAAAGGAGCTTGTAAGGAGCTTCTCTCCTTACAGGAGAGAAAGGTGGAGTATAAATTCAAACTCTTCTTCTCTTCTTCTTCTTTAAAAGGAGAGTTTTTGGCAACAGCAGAAATACCTGATGGTTTCAGACGAGGACTGGATCTAGCCCCCCCCCCCACTCCCCCAAGAGAGCTACCAAGCTGACTGGGGCAGGGGGAGGCGGAGATGAGGGGAATGAAACCCTTCAATGAAACCCTTTATTTCTTCATTTGCTTTGCGAGCGGCGCCTCGTTTTGTTTTGGTTCCGTGCACCGAGAGGATTTACTGTTATTGTTATTATTTCCATCAGTATTTTAATGCACGGAGCCGGAGTGGCTTCTACCCGCGGCTCGTTGCTTCACCTGCCTTCTGCCGTTCTGTTTCAAGCGTTGGATGGCTTTTATTGCAAACTGCCTTGAATACATTTGTGGGAGGACAGTACGCCTCCTCCGACTTGCACGGCAAGATTAGGGAAAGCGATGTCAAGTCGCGGCTGGCTGACTTATTTTATTTTATTATTTATTTATTTATTTAGATTTAATATACCGCCCCATCCCCATAGGGCTCTAGGCGGTGAACAACACAAAGCAGTATACATAAAATCATTAAAGCATAATTATCATAAATGTCATTTAAAAACAGCGAATACCCTGTTTCCCCGAATATAAGACATCCCCGGAAACTAAGATGCAGTAGAGGTTTTGTGGAGATAAAATATAAGGCATCCCAAAGAAGTAAGGCAGTAGCAAAGTTTTTTGTTTGGAAGCATTCCTGGCGAACAGAATACAGAAATATAAGATATCCCCTGAAAATAAGACGCAAGCATCTTTGGGAGCAAAATGAAATATAAAGACACTGTATCTTATATTCGGGAAGCTCTGATTATTTCCCTAACCTAGGGCATCCCACAAAAAGCCAGTGCTTAACCATAAGCTAAATCTCTCCCCAGGAAAACAGGGCCCGGGGAGCGGGATGATAAAACCCGGAATGATATTAGGGCTCACATGGAACAAAGCACCCATATGGAGCGGGAGGCACACTCAGCAGCTGGAGTCTCTTCCAAAGGCCAGTTGGAACAACTTCAGTCTTCACAGACCCTCTCGCGAAATCACCTGCAAATCCCGCGGAGGCAGGATATTACAGCTGTGGAGGAAGAGTGTTACACCAGGCTGGGGCCAAACCGTTAAGAGCTGCCTAGCCCCGAGTGGGCCAGACCAACCCAGCATCGATGAGGAGGCAGGGACCTCCAGGGTAAATTGGCCTTCTGCGAATGCAGAGGTGGGACTACTAGGACATATGGCGGTGTCACGGTCCCGATTCTGTATGGTTTTCCGGATAAGAGGAAAACAGAGGTGGTTTCCCGTTGTCTGCCTCTACCTCACAACCCTGGACTTCCCTGGTGGCCCAAGTAGTGACCAGAGGCAACCCTGCTTCGCTTCCTAGATCTGGGACAAGATCCCAGGCCAACCCTGGAGCCAGAGCTGGCCTCTACTATAGCCAACCATGGACTTCCCTAGTGGTCTCCCATCCAGGGTGCCCAACCAGGGCTTCGACCCTGCTTAGCTTCTGGAGATCGTGATGAGATCTGAGGCTAGCCTAGACCCAACTGGGTCAGGGGTTGTGAAATGGTCTACACCAGGGGTAGAGAACCTGCTTGACTCCAAAGAGTCGCGATGCGCGCTCTTCTGCTCCATACACTGTGGCTCCAGCGAGCCAAGCCCACCCTACAGGCAGCAGAGCGGGCGCACTAACTGCCAGCTGACAGCTGGGCAGCATGCATTGGGCTTCCCACTCGCTGCGCCTGCCCGATTTGGAGACCAGGCGGTGCTTACTCGAGGACAAGGCTTAGCTGGCCCCATCCTTGCTTCGCATTACCTGCAGGTGTGCAAGAAGTGAGGACCTTATCCATGCGCCGCTTCTCCAGAATGAGCGAGCGTAATTAAGGTTAAAAAAACCCAATATATACAGGTGTGTTATCTTTATTTTGCCATGTCCAAAATTCATTTGCAGCTCCAAGTGTTTTCTTTTCCCATGGAAAACGGGTCCAAATGGCTCTTTGAGTGTTAAGAGCTCGTGTATCTAATCTGGAGGGACCGGGTTTGATTCCCAGCTCTGCCGCCTGAGCTGTGGAGGCTTATCTGCGGAATTCAGATTAGCCTGTACACTCCCACACGCATCAGCCGTTGACCTTGGAGCCTGATCACAGCTTCTGAGACTCTCAGCTCCCACCTACCGGCTACACAGGGTGTTTGTTGTGAGGGAGGAAGGGCAAGGAGATTGTCAGCCCCTTTGAGTCTCCTGCAGGAGAGAAAGGGGGGATATAAATCCAAACTCTTCTTCTTCTTCTTCTTAAAGGTTCCCTACCCCTGGTGTACACCTATTAAGACAACATTTGTAAAGCCGGCACAGATGCCCAAGAAGATAGGCTGTTTATTCGGCATCCCGTCAAGCCCTTTCGCAGACGAAACCACCATAAGATACAATGTCACGTGGGGAAGTCCTTTCAGGGGAAGCTGATGGGACTAAAGTGTTACCTGAGGTACCCGCATGAGGGCCGCTTCATCGCGAGGGCAGCCCACCCGGTCTCATCAGCACCGCATCAACCAGAAGATCTTCTGAATTAAGACGATGGCTTTTACACCTGCAACAAAGAACACTTCATAGCGAACATAAACAGCGCTGAGCCACGAGGATGCCTTTCGCTCCTCCCCTCCTGCTGCCCTTCTTCTATTTACTTGATACCTGAGTGAGTGTTTCACCCCCAAATCCCTGCAATTACACTCCCACTGGAGTCTCCTACACATCTTATTTTTGTCTTTATCTTTATTAACCTTTAATAGGCATAGGTAGATCAAAATGTACACAGACACATTCTGCAGTCTCAGGTATAATTCAATAGCAAGGAAATAGTCCACATTAGATCCACTTTAGATCCAAGGATGACGACATTACCGTACACCTACTCAAAGATAACTACGTCTCCAATTGGTCCAAGGCAATTACCAACAAAATTTAGGAGCATTGGAATAGATCTAACTGTCCTTCAAAACAGCAATGAGAACTTTATTTTCTGCCAAATCAAAGACAGACTGAAAGACCATGAACTCTGCCTCTACCTCACGACCCTGGACTTCCCTGGTGGCCCAAGTAGTGACCAGAGGCAACCCTGCTTCGCTTCCTAGATCTGATAAGATCAGGCCAACCTGGGCCAGAGCTGGCCTACATAGCAACCATGGACTTCCCTAGTGGTCTCCCATCCAAGTGCTAACCAGGGCCGACCCTGCTTAGCTTCTGAGATCTGATGAGACTGAGCTAGCCTGAGCCAACTGGGTCAGGGGTTGTGGAAATGGTCTACACCAGGGGTAGGCTTTCTATTCATCAAAAATTCCAGTCTGTTCTCCTCGGGCTTTGGGCATCCCTCCCAAGTACGGAGTTATAACCAATTACCTAGCATCTACTTTACCGGTTGCCCACTGTCGGGCATTTATGTTTGCCCGATTCAATAGTTTTCCTTCAGCCTCTACCAACGGAAGGTATCACCAAATTCCAAAACAACAAAGACACTGTCGCTGTGCCTCCATTGACTCTCTTACCCATGTCCTCCTAGAGTGCCAAATAAATGCAGATGCGCGTCTCCGATTAATCCACCCTTTATTAGTGGCGAGGAAAATTTCTAACCCTACTGTTGCCATACGTTTTCTTCTTGGAGATTACAACGCTCATACAACACGTATGGTAGCTCTATACCTGACAACCATTTTAAAGTGCTAACTTATTTTTGTCGCTTGTGTGCCCGTATTGAGTCAACCCCCTCCCCGCTTTTTCTGCACGCGTTTTTCTCCCTCTAGTGGTCACTTCAATATTTCATGACTGCATCTTTGATTTTTGAGAGTTAGCCTGCCGTGGTCAAGGGCGGTGGAATCTAATCTGGAGAACAGGATTTGATCCCTTGCTCCTCCCCATGAAATCTGCCAGGTGACCTTGGGTCCCTCACAGGTCCCTATGGACAACAACACTACATGTGAAAGGGACCTGGGAGTCTTATAAGACCACAAACTGAACATGAGTCAGCAGTGTGATGCGGCAGCCAAGAAAGCCAATGTGATTCTGGGCTGTATCAATAAGAGTATTGTGTCTAGATTGAGGGATGTAATTGTACCTCTCTGATCTGCACTGGTTAGACCTCACCTGGAATATTGTGCACAGTTCTGGGCACTGCAATTCAAGAAGGATATTGACCAGCTGGAACAGGTCCAGAGGAGGGCAACCAAAATGGTCAAAGGTCTGGAATCCATGCCTTAGCAGGAGAGACTTAGGGAGCTGGGGATGTTTAGTTTGGTGAAGAGAAGGTTAAGAAGTGACATGATAGTCTCATTTAGATATCTGAAGGGATGTCATGTTGGTGAGAGAGCAAGCTTGTTTTCTGCTGCTCCAGAGACTAAGACCAGGAGTAACGGGTTCAAGGTGAAGGAAGCATTCCACCTAAACATCAGGAAAAAGCTGTTCGACAGGGGAATGCACTACCTCGGAGTGTGGTGGAGTCTCCTTCTTTGGAGATTTTTAAGGAAGAAGAGAAGAAGAAGAGTTTGGATTTATATCCTCCCTTTCTCTCCTGCAGGAGACTCAAAGGGGCTTACAATCTCCTTGCCCTTCCCCCCTCACAACAAACACGCTGTGAGGTAGGTGGGGCTAAGAGAGCTCCGAGAAGCTGTGACTAGCCCAAGGTCACCCAGCTGGCGTGTGTGGGAGTGTACAGGCTATTCTGAATTCCCCAGATAAGCCTCCACAGCTCAGGCGGCAGAGCTGGGAATCAAACCCGGTTCCTCCAGATTAGATACACAAGCTCTTAACCTCCTACGCCATTGCTACTCCTGCTCCTGCACATCATGAAGAAGAAGAAGAAGAAGAAGAAGAAGAAGAAGAAGAAGAAGAAGAAGAAGAAGAAGAAGAAGAAGAAGAAGAAGAAGAAGAAGAAGAAGAAGAAGAAGAAGAAGAAGAAGAAGAAGAGGAGGAGGAGGAGGAGGAGGAGGAGGAGGAGGAATGGGGGCTGGATTTATACCCTGCTTGGAGAGAAAGGACACTGGCCCATCAGGCTTCATGTGCAGGAGTGGGGAAACAAATCCAGTTCACCAAATGAGAGTCTGCCACTCACGTGGAGGAGGGGGGAATCAAAACCAATTTTCCAGGCGAGAGTCCACTGCTCTTAACCACTACACAATGCTGCCTCTTTGGTATTTCACAAACTGTATACCAAACCTGTTTAGTTTTGTTTTGAAGTTCATACTTTGCAGTCCTCAGCTTTAAAACTGGGCCACAAGCTCAAGGTATAGAAAACAGGCTACAAGTTCAGTGCTGAGCATCAAACCCTGTTTCTTCCAGCTGGATTAGTCTAGGAAGCTATTAGAGCAGAACATGAAAGACAGCTCCTCCCTTCATGGGTGTCTTCCCAGCACTGTATAGTATTCAGAGGTAGACTGCCCATTGCTATGGCTGTTCTACGTTGCTAACACAGAAAGTCTCTCTCCTATGAATTTAATGCATCAATACAGAAGAAGAGACCAGGCAGAGGTGATAAAGGATACCGCCGGCTTTCTGTTGCTCCTCCTTTCCTGCAAAATGTGCCCTGTTCAGGATCTGGATGTAACTGGTGCGATGAGGCACCATTATGAAGACATTTAAGAGTCCCGTGGATGGGCAATGGATGCTTCATCAAGCACTCTGAGGACGCTTTCCAAATCGCCTCGCCTCCGTGGCCGCCTCCCGCCTGTTCTTCTCCCGTTAATGGAAACATATGCGTGGATTTAAGATCCTTGATCATTAAAAATCCATCTGCTCCTACTTAGTGCCTCACCTTCGTTGGTGACCCCAGTAATCTTCTAAAGTACACAGCTCTGATTGCTTCTGAGCAAACAGGCGTTTGAGAAACCAAAGCGACACCATTCGTTGCAGGAAAAGCATCTTCGCTGGAGGCGGGAGTGAACGCTGTGACGTTGGGGGTTTGGGGAACGGGATCCCCCGTTGTTACCTGCACATTCGCCACTGCATTCAGGGAATAAATAACACACCCCCACGACTACTTCTGACAATGCCTGGAACCTCACCTTATAGCTGCACTCTACCTTTTTTTTTGCATGAGAAGAGAGCAGGGAGTCAAACTCAAGGAGGATGTTGGCAAGCTGAAAGTAGCTGAACTGAAATGAACTGAAAATATTGGCGAGCATAAAAATAGAGAAAGACGGAAAGAATTGGGTGGAGAAAGCGGGAACAACTAGGAATATAGTGCCAAGATCAAGGGATGTAATTGTACCTCTCTATTCTGCACTGGTTAGACCTCACCTGGAATATTGTGTACAGTTCTGGGCACCACAATTCAAGAAGGATATTGAGAAGCTGGAACGGGTCCAGAGGACGGCAACCAAAATGGTAAAAGGTCTGGAATCCATGCCCTACGATGAGAGACTTAGGGAGCTGGGGATGTTCAGTATGGTGAAGAAAAAGGTGACATTATAGCTGTGTTTAGATATCTGAAGGGATGTCACATCGAAGAAGGAGTAAGATTGTTTTCTGTGGCTCCAGAGACTAGGACCAGGAGTAATGGGTTCAAGGTGAAGGAAAAGAGATTCCACCTAAACATCAGGAAAAACCTCCTGACAGTAAAGGCTGTTCGACAGTGGAACGAACGGCCTTGGAGTGTGTTGGAGTCTCCTTCTTTGGAGGCTTTTCAAGAGAGGTTGGATGAACATACGTCAGGAGTGCTTTGATTGTGTGTTCCTGCATGGCAGGGGGTTGGACTGGATGGCCCTTGGGGGTCTCTCCCAACTCTATGATTCTAGATTCACCTAGGACTGACCAAGCCTCAGTGACAGAGCATCCCAGGTAATGGATGATGTGAAAGGCTTTCGTTCACCAGCAGGTGTGGGCAGTGGAAAGAACCTGCTCTGAAGCCACGCCATATGGGGGTTGTGTCCGATAACCCGTATCAGAATTTCAAAGGTGCCCACAGGCTCACAAAGGCTAGAGAACTGGGCTAGGATCTAGGAGACACAGGTTCGAGTCCCCGCTCCGCCATGGAAATCACTAACTCGCTGAAGGTCACAGGCTCTCTCTCTCTCTCCCAGCTTAACTGACTTCGCAGGGTTGTTGTGATAAAATAAGAGGAGGGGAAAGCTACGTACGCCACTCTGAGTTCCTTAGACGAGGCCAGTCTGATCTCCTCAGATCTTGGAAGCTAAGCAGGGTCGGCCACGGTTGGTTCTTGGATGGGAGACCACCCAGGGAGTCCAGGGTCGCTATGCAGAGGCAGGAAATGGCAAACCACCTCTGATGGTCTCTGCTCTGACTTGGATGGCTCAGGCTAGCCCCGTCTCACCAGAACTTGGAAGCTAAGCAGGGTCAGCCATGGTTAGTACTGAATGAGTCCAGGATTGCTATGAGCCCAGGGTTACTATGCAGAGGCAGGAAATGGCAAACCACCTCCGATGGTCTCTGCTCTGACTTGGATGGCTCAGGCTAGCCCCGTCTCACCAGAACTTGGAAGCTAAGCAGGGTCAGCCACAGTTAGTACTGAACGAGTCCAGGATTGCTATGAGCCCAGGGTCGCTATGCAGAGGCAGGAAATGGCAAACCACCTCTGATGGTCTCTGCTCTGACTTGGATGGCTCAGGCTAGCCCCGTCTCACCAGAACTTGGAAGCTAAGCAGGGTCAGCCATGGTTAGTACTGAATGAGTCCAGGATTGCTATGAGCCCAGGGTCTCTATGCAGAGGCAGGAAATGGCAAACCACCTCTGATGGTCTCTGCTCTGACTTGGATGGCTCAGGCTAGCCCCGTCTCACCAGAACTTGGATGCTAAAGCTTGGGGTCAGCCACTGCGGTTGGGGTACATTTGAGCAGAGTCCAGAATTGCTATGAGCCCAGGGTCGCTATGCAGAGGCAGGAAATGGCAAACCACCTCTGATGGTCTCTGCTCTGACTTGGATGGCTCAGGCTAGCCCCGTCTCATCAGAACTTGGAAGCTAAGCAGGGTCGGCCACGGTTAGTTCTTGGATGGGAGACAACCAAGGGAGTCCAGGGTCGCTATGCAGAGGCAGGAAATGGCAAACCACCTCTGATGGTCTCTGCTCTGACTTGGATTGCTCAGGCTAGCCCCATCTCACCAGAACTTGGAAGCTAAGCAGGATCGGCCACGGTTAGTACTGAACGAGTCCAGAATTGCTATGAGCCCAGGGTCGCTATGCAGAGGCAGGCAATGGCAAACCACCTCTGTCCGTCCCTTGTCTTGAAAATGCTGCATGGTCGCCATAGATTGGCTGCAACTTGACAGCGTTGCCCATCCCATCCCCCACCGCACCCCCCTCGAGTAACCCCCATCACGCAGGCCTTCCGGGACACCCACCTGTTGTAAGCCAGCCTGGATTGGCACAGCTGCTGTTGCTGGAGCAATAACTTGGCCTCCTTTTCGGCCAAGAGGTTCTGCAGGCGCTCCTTCTCGATCTCCAGCTCCATTTTCTGCAGCAAGAGCTGCTTCCTCCTTCCTTCCGACAGCCGTGGGTCCCGCCTCTTCTCCTTGGACCTGGAGCCCGGGCTGCCACTCGGCGCAGACGAATGCGACAGGCCAGAACGATCCGGGGACGATCCGCAACGCGGTCCGGAAGGTCTTCTTGGAGTGTGGTAGCCCTCTTGGAAGAAGTGGTGGTCTGCGTTACAAGCCTTTTTGTGAAAAGCGCATGTTGGAAGAGGGCACCCGTCGCTCCCCTGACCCGCATCAGGAGTTCTTTTTGTTTGGGGAAGCTCCTCCGATTTTCCTGGGGACACCAGGTTGTTGCATTTTCCGTGCAACCTGTTTTCCAGCAGGCATCTGCTCCGGTCTTCTGGCCTACCATCATGGAGCGGCGCCACAGGGATGTGGCTATTCTGGCACGGCTGAGCCACGGATGCAAACGGACCACTTCTGTTGTTCTGGTATAGAGTCTGTGGTCTTGCTATATTGAGGTAGGACCCGTCTGGCTCAAACTGCGGTTGGCAGAAACTTCTCTGATGGGACATCTGTAAGTAACGAGAAAGGTAACCCAAGTTTAATCCCTCAAATGTGACACCAAATTCCTCTAAGTATCCCTTTTCTATTAACGTTTCAGAGGGTAACTGGAGTTCAGTAGCACCTTAGAGATTAAGAGAGCCAGCATGGTATAGTGGTTAACAGCAGGTGCACTCTAATCTGGAGGAACCGGGTTTGATTCTCTGCTCTGCCACTTGAGCTGTGGAGGCTTACCTGGTGAACCAGATTAGCTTGTGCACTCCAACACATGCCAGCTGGGTGACCTTGGGCCTCTTTGGTGCTCTCTCAGCCCCACCCACCTCACAGGGAAGGGAAAGGAGACTTTCTGAAAACTCCGACCCCTGAAATCTTGCTCATCTCTTGAGATGATACTGGGCTTGAACCCAGCGGCTCCTTTTTCTAGTTTTCATCACTGGCTCGACCAGCAAAACGACTTCTGCTGGAATCAGTCAGCTCGGAGCGGTTTGCTGATCGACACCTAACGCGACTCCCCAGAAAGTAGTTTTCAAATGGAAGGGATGAACGTGCCATCAAATCTGCAATTTAATTCCGTCTACACAGGTACAATAAATATAAAGCCGCAGCCTGCAGGATCTGGGGCATAAACAAGGTACTTCAACCTATCAAGGAGTAGCAAGTATCTAGGGTTACATAAAATCAACTTGAAGTGTGGCAAAAAAAAAGGGGGGAGAAAGCATTAAACGTTAATGTCTGAAAATGTTTAATTTTGAATACGGAACCAAGAAATCCATTCAGCCACTATAAATACTGCCTGATTGGCCATTACCCAGCGGGGGATTTGATGTAAAACATTTCACCTTGCGCTGAATGGGATATTACTTACTGTTGGAAATTTGATGAGAGTTTTTGAAATATCCTCACAGAAACACTGATAAAGAACTAGACCACTTCCTGTAAAACGCGCTCCGGCATCAAAAGCTGTCATTCAACTACACACTGCGCTTAAATCCCCACCATAAAAGTGATTTTTTTTCAATTAAGTCGGGCTGTTGATGAGACTCTGATAAAAAAAAAAAACCCTCCGAAGCCGGAAATACATTGTCATTTGCATTTTTCGGCTCAATCCAAAGATTCCTAGGGAAGGGGAAGGAGATTGCTGGAGGGGAACCAGGCCGGTAGTTTCTGGATCTCGCACTAACAGGCGCTGCAAAAGCGAAGAAGAAGAAGAAGAAGAAGAAGAAGAAGAAGAAGAAGAAGAAGAAGAAGAAGAAGAAGAAGAAGAAGAAGAAGAAGAAGAAGAAGAAGAAGAAGAAGAAGAAGACAAGGAGGAGGAGGAGGAGGAGTTTGGATTTATATCCCCCCTTTCTCTCCTGCAGGAGACTCAAAGGGGCTTAACCTCCTACGCCACTGCATCTAGGCCAGTGATGGCGAACTTTTTAGAGACCGAGCAAGAGGAAGCTGAGTTCGGGGCACGTGTGTGCCCTGTGCCCCTGCCGTGCCCCATCCGCCCCACCCTGCCCTGGAACGCCCCTGGAACACCCCAAAACACCCGTCATGCCTCCGGAACGCCCTCACCATGCTCCTGCAGGGTCACGCGCCCAGTGCATTGCGCACCCCTCGCCCCCTTGGCGGTATGCCACTGCCGAGTGCCCAAACTGGGGCAACGGCGCATGTGCCCACAAAGAGGACTCTGGCACGCATGCCATAGGTTCGCCACCACTGATCTAGGCCGACTTCTACACAGCTCCCTGATGTCTTTGTCTTACTCACTCCCAACGCTCTTGTGAAAGTACGGCTTCTACAGCTTGCCACTTCGCATTGACAACAGCGTTCTGTTCCCCGTTGTTTCCCATGCTGTGTGCATGAGGTGGTGGCGGTAGCAACATTTAATATTAGTACAAACCTAGGCCCCTTCCGCACATGCAGAATAATGCACTTTCAATCCACTTTCACCATTGTTTGCAAGTGGATTTGGCTATTCCGCACAGTAAAACCCAGCTGCAAAGTGCACTGAAAGTGGATTGAAAGTGCATTATTCTGCATGTGCGGAAGGGGCCTTAAACAGAACTGATCTGCCCCATTCATCAGCACTGGGGAAGGGAACTGAAGAATGGGATTTCTACCCGAGTTTAGCGGGATTCAAGTCTAGCAGCACTTTGGAGACCAACAAAACATTTGGGGTACAAACTTTCGAAGAACCAAAGATACCCTGCATCAGGTAACTAACCCCTAGCCGTTTTACTGCCAACCAGCAAGGTTACGACTGAAGCAACCCTAACTTGATTCTCCTTCTGATAGCGGAGCCAGAAGTGAATTCATTCCACTTCTGGATTTGTTCTGAATAAAGATTAAACAATGTTTTATTTCTGTATTAGGTAGGTAGGAACCAACTGTATTAGATAGAAAATAGGATTTATAGTTATCTTTTGCATCCTCTGTATTTGCGTCTGCATGGAACCTCCTTGGCTCAAGGCAGGAATCCGCCCCTGCTCCACCTGAGCCTGTCCCTTTCACTTGTAAAACTCTCGATGGACGCTGACAAAGGGGACCCCGGAAGAAGCGCCTCGCCCTGCCTAATCTCGCCAGCAGGCAGATAAGGGGGCCATCGTCATCAAGTCTCGTTTCCCGACCCCAGGCACCCAAGGGACTCTCTGTGTTCTTCCCGCCAGTGCATACGTCACCGCCTTGCCTTACTCCAGCCGCGAAATCCAAGAAGGGGCTGCCCATCGAACTCTGATTGGTTCCCATGTATTGCAAATGCATGATTGGTGACTGTGTATTTTGTTAATGAATGGTGGCGGGCTGTCCTGGATTCCCCCGGACTCCCGGCGGGAGAAAGGGCATTTAAGACGTTGTAAAGCTGCTAGGCAGTTGAAATTGCCGTGGTGTGGAGGTGTTGACACATAGGTCAGCACCTCAATAAAATCTTTTATCATTTACTATATCCCGTTTGCGTTCCCCTGCGCTGCCGAGAGCTGGTTGGTCCGGAGCTATTAAAAGTTACCAGGCAGCGCCGTAACACTTCCATACCTGGCAGAGCACTGAACGATGCTCTCTGCTAACTGCAGTTAGAAGCGATGCGCTAAAAGCTTCGCCTCCTTGCTCGACGTTTGCGCAGATCAGCGTCGAAGTTACAACACTTGGCACAAATGAGTCAAAATATCCCAAAGGTGGAGGAAAAGAGATTCCATTTAAACATCAGGGGGAAAAAACCTCCCTGACGATAAGGGGCTGTTTGACAGTGGAATGAACGATCTCAGAATATGGTGGAGTCTCCTTCTTTGGAGGTTTTGAAAGAGAGGCTGGATGGCCGTCTCTCAGGAGTGCTTTGACTGTGTGTTCTTGCATGGCAGGAGGTTGGACTTGATGGCACTTGGTCAGATCCCGCACTTGCGTTATCGACCTAAGTTCGAGCTGCGTTCGACCTAAGTGCTCCGCACAACCACTGGGATCGACATGGTTTTGTACCAGCTTTGCCCCGTGTAACGGTCAAATTTCCGACTCCGGTTAGGAACTGCTACTTTTTCAGGGAACCACGCTCGAACTCAGCTCGATTCCAGTAAAGTGCGGAATCTCTGGCGCCAGGAGTCCCCCATTCCCCGGCCAATCACAGCTGGAGTGTTTCGGGCATGCGTTACAGCTGGCCAATCAAAAAAAGCGCCACCTTCGTCCTCTCTCCATTCCTGGGTGGCAGTTTTTTTAATAGTAATGTGTGTGGGGATAGGCGGAACATGGCCGTGGGAACAGTATGCCAATCGTGGAACGGAGTTTCTGCGCTTAAGAGGCACAGGATGACCTTCGGCCCTCCGAAAGCTGGGATCCAGAAGCGCTGGTTCGCAGTGGGGAACAACAATGGCTTCGACCTAGGTCAGCACCCTTCTCAGGGAACTGGGTCGAACCTATTTTACTCGTGTGCAGAATCACCCTTGGGGTGCCTTCCAGCTCTGTGATTCTACGATTCGTCCTCTTCCCTCTTTTTCTCCTTCAGTATGGTGAAACACCAAAGAAACCTGGACCAACTACATCTCCCTCCCATTAAGCTTTGCCACTCTACTACGAGTCCAGTTTTGACCCCTTGCTGCGGCCTCTATGCCCTCTCGTCCCTGGGCTCTTTTGTCGAAAAAGCGAAGCAAGTTCTTCGCCACAGGAAATGTGCGAAATTAACACGGCAAGCGAAAGAGACCCGACGTTCAGTCCTGTTCTTTTTATTGCCCAATCTTTCCTCGAGATCTCCGTTACAAGTTGAAGAAAAAAAAGAGAGAAAGTCTAAGATGAGTTATTACAAAGAACCTAAGATGGGATGGAGATTGCCGATATTAATACTCCAAGATAAATAAGGTTGATAACAACGTAAAAAGGATTAGTTACCTATTTTCTTAGTGGGAGATAAAGTGCCATTGTGCCTCATGAATGATGTATGATCAGGATGATTGCTGTATCTCGAGTACGCCAACCTCCCTCACCCCCCCAAACCCACACACAATGGGAAGGCAGCAATAACAAAGACGCATTGTTCTTATCGGGCACAGCGCGATCGGTGGGGCTGCAGGAATGTGGCTTCTCAAGGGACTAGCATAACGGAACCCGGCGACCGACGAGGTCAGAGCAGGTACAGGCCTTGTGTATAAGATATGCCCGATGTATTCATTGAGACAACTGCTACGCCTCCTTTCCCCGCCGCCAGCTTCCAACTTGCAAAGTGAACCAACAGTAATGTAGCTTCAGTCAATATTTCCACCTTCTTGGGCATGAAGATTTTTTTAACAGAGCACCAGAGTGCAATGCCCCGTTTCCACAATGGCAAATTGCGAGTTCCAAACTGTGAGCTGAAGCAACTCGAAATATAATCCAACAAAACATGTGGCATCGTGTCTTTTTGCATTAACTTCCTGACATCCAGTGGGATTTAAGAACATAAGAACAAGCCAGCTGGATCAGACCAGAGTCCATCTAGTCCAGCTCTCTGCTACTCGCAGTGGCCCACCGGGTGCCTTTGGGAGCTCATGTGCAGCAGGTGAAAGCAAGGGCCTTCTGCAGCTGCTGCTGCTCCTGAGCACCTGGTCTGTTAAGGCATTTGCAACCTCAGATCAAAGAGGATCAAGATTGGTAGCCATAAATCGACTTCTCCTCCATAAATCTGTCCAAGCCCTTTTTAAAGCTATCCAGGTTAGTGGCCATCACCCCCTCCTGTGGCAGCATATCTCCAAAACACCAATCACATGTTGGCGTGAAGTGTTTCCTTTTATTAGTCCCTTAATTCTTTTCCCCAGCATTTTTCAATTTGATGCCCCCCCTTGGTTTCCTAGTATTGTGGGAGAAAGAGAGAAAAATTTCTCTCTGTCCACATTTTCTACCCCATGCATAATTTTATAGGATCTTCAATCCTATCCCCCCTCAGGCGTCTCCTCTCCAAACTAATAGGAGTCCCAAAGCGCTGCAGCCTCTCCTCATAGGGAAGGTGCTCCAGTCCCTCAATCATCCTCGTTGCCCTTCTCTGCACTTTTTCTATCTCTTCGATATCCTTTTTGAGATGTGGCGACCAGAACTGAACACAGTACTCCAAGTGCGATCTCACCACGGCTTTATATAAGGGCATGACAATCTTTGCAGTTTTATTATCAACTCCTTTCCTAATTATCCCCAGCATAGAGTTTGCCTTTTTCACAGCTGCCATGCATTGAGTTGACATTCCCATGGAACTATCAACTAAGACACCGAAATCCCTTTCCTGGTCTGTGACTGATAGCACTGACCCTTGTAGCGTGTATGTGAAGTTTGGATTTTTTGCCCCATGTGCATCACATTGCATTTTGCTACATTGAACTGCATTTGCCATTTCTAGTCTACGTTACCCATAGCACAAGTATGTTCTACATTGATCATTAGCCACAACAGCCAATCTATTCAATGGCCTCTGGAGCCAGAGAAAAACAGCATGGGGTAATGGTTAAGAGCAGTGGACTCTAATCTGGAGAACCGGGTTTGATTCCCCACTCCTCCACATGAGCAGCAGAGTCTAATCTGGAGAACCGGGCGTGTTTCCCCATTCCTACATATGAAGGCTGGTGGGGGATCTGGGGACAGACACAGTTCCTTCCAGACTCTCTCAATCCCACGTACTTCACAAGGTTGCGTGAAGGGGAGGGGAAAGGAATTTGTAAGCCGCTTTCAGACTTGTTACAGGACAGAAATTTGACTCTTTTTCTTCTATTAGGGGCTGAGAATTCATGTCCAAGCGGCGAACAGGCTGGAGGCAAAAACTGAGTTTCCACTCAGTTTCCATCCAGTCCACATCCCCCACCCCGCTTGAGAAAGCCTGGAGACGGCTGGTCCTACGTGCGACCCACCCCAGCCCTCAACGGGCCCTGATCTCTAGGGGAAAATGACACTATAGAACAGTGGTGGCGAACCTTTGGCACTCCAGATGTTATGGACTACAATTCCCACCAGCCCCTGCCAGCATGGCCAATTGGCCAATTACATGGAGAGGGGCTGATGTGGATCTGTAGTCCATAACTTATCCTGAGTGCCAAAGGTTCACACCCTGGCAATATCAGAAAGAATGTTAACCCCAGTGATGGAAATCAAGCTTCGTTGGAGAATGTCGGTATGACTGGAGGAAGATACCTTGGCGATTCCAGGCGTGTGGTCTCGCGATTCTATACAGGATTCTCATTTTTCCATGTACCATCTATGAATGAACTCAAGGCACAGAGGAGATATCAGCTCTGTTGTGAAGTTCAATTTTGGAATTACAAGGAAAAAATGGAGATATAAAATTTCCGTTAGAGGAATTGAAACAGTGCAAGGAGATACTCCATTATGGACTTGTGCATGATTGTTTGGTCGGAATACAGTTGCTGAAAATTTGTGTAGTTCCATTTTGAAACCATACAAAGAATATGGACATTATCAAGACATTTTAGGAACTCATCAATAGTTTGAAAGAGTCTCATATGGACCTTGTCATTTATATCTTGAATGAAATGATGAAATTGTATTTTGATATAGATTTCATTGACACTGGCACTTTGTATATATATATTTATGCACTTTAATTTTTCTCATTATAGTATATATTATTGGGAATAAAGGTTAGCATTAGTGTAAGGGTGGATTTACATGTGTGCAATCACAATGAAAAAAATAACTTTGGAGTAAAGGTTGCTTTGAATTATTGTGAATGCTGTCTTGTCGAAGGCTTTCACGGCCGGAATCACTGGGGTACTATTATTGGTTTCCGAGGAGCTTTTAATATGTAGCTAGATGTTCTAGCAGCATTCTCTCCTGACATTTCGCCTGCATCTGTGGCTCTGAAGATCCTCTGAAGATGCCAGCCACAGATGCAGGCGAAACATCAGGAGAGAATGCTGCTAGAACACGGCCATATAGCCCGGAAACCACACAGCACCCAATTGTAAATGATGTCTACATACAAATCCAGGTCAGTGTGCCAATTTTGAATTTTTGAGTTGTTCGGTTCTATTGCATTGTGCTTGGCACACTGTTTTCTATCTTGTGGGCTATCCTCCACCAGGGTCAGGAACTTCTCGTCCCAGGCTCTGGCTGGATGGAACGCTCTGAGGGTGAAACCCGTTCCCAGCAGGTCCCGTCACGGTTCTGTAGGGTCTGCTAAGGTGGAATTGTTTCACCAGCCCTATGGTTGAGGGCCACCTTCCCCCTGGTCCCTTCCCTCGTACTCCTCTTCCCCTCTTATTTTCCCCCTTACTTTTCCCCTTCTCTTCCTTCCGTTCATTCCCCCTTAGTCAGGGATTGATTTTATGGGACCTTTTATAACAGTGGTGGTGAACCTATGGCACGGGTGATTGGTGTTTGGAATATGCTGCCACGGGAGGTGGTGATGGCCACTCACCTGGATAACTTTAAAAGGGGCTTGGACAGATTGATGGAGGAGAAATCGATTTATGGCTACCAATCTTGATCCTCTTTGATCTCAGGTTGCAAATGCCTTAACAGACCAGGTGCTCGGGAGCAACAGCCGCATAAGGCCATTGCTTTCACATCCTGCATGTGAGCTCCCAAAGGCACCTGGTGGGCCACTGCGAGTAGCAGAGAACTGGACTAGATGGACTCTGGTCTGATCCAGCTGGCTTGTTCTTATGTTCTTAGGTGGCACTCAGAGCCCTCTCTGTGGGCACGCGTGCACAGAGTTCGTCATGTGATAATACTGTAATTATTTCAGGGAGATTATTAGCATTAAACCTAAGACATAGTTTTGGGGAAGCAGTGTAGGTAACCCTGTTAAGCGCTGTTAAACCCTGTTAGGAAACCCTGTTAAGCGCTGTTAAACCCCACTGATTTTCATGCGAAGAATGAAAACATGATCCTTTACCTGGGAGTAAGCTCGGTTGCTGGCAACGGGGCTTGCTTCTGAGTAAACCCTCCTAGGGTCGTGATTCACCCATTGGAAGAGTTGCACGGTTGCTTCAAAGCAAAGCCACCAACTACCACCAAGCTTACTCCCGAGTAACGCATGCCTCAGAGCCAACCGTTTTTTCTAAACTAAAACCTCAGTATTTGGGTTAAATTGCCACGTTGACACTTTGCGATAAATAAGTGGGTTTGGGGTTGCAGTTTGGGCACTCGGTCTCGAAAAGGTTCACCATCACTGTTTTATAATGTAGCGACCGCAATATTAATCACTTGAACCCGCTGCTGTAAGCCACCTAGAAATCAAATAATGAATGGCAAATAAATAGATCAGTCTTTTGACACCTGAGATGGGTTGCTCTGTTGTGGCACCAAATCGCTGCAACTCTCTCCTGGGAGAATAGCTGACCCGCTTCTGTTGCTGTGTCCTGCCAGCGGGGGAAGCTGATTCGTTCCACGTGCCGTTCTCTCAGTCTCCCCCTTGCCCCATCAAGGCTTTAATTGCTGTTTTCATATTTTTGTATGTGCTTTAGATCTGTTTTTAATTTTTGTGTGTGTGTGCACGCATGAGGGGTTGGCTTTAAAGGGTAATACGCAAAGGTAATTTACGTATGATTTAATTTGATAGCAACCTGGGTGGCCCTTGTGGAGACAGGAAGGCGGGATATAGGTTTCGCAAATAAATAAACGCACAGCAGGACGATCAAACACATGCCACGGGAAGGGCGGCACCGGCTTCGGCTTTCAGCGTGCTGCAGGATTTGTCGAGGAAGGGAAAATGTTTCAATTCTGCACGTAGTCTCTGGGGACAGGAGGTGGATCCAGCCTCTCTAGCTCAGGGGGCAGCGACCTGCGGCTCTGGAGCAGCAGTGGTGTAGGAGGTTAAGAGCTCATGCATCTAATCTGGAGGAACCGGGCTTGATTCCCAGCTCTGCCACTTGGGTTGTGGAGGCTTATCTGGGCAATTCAGATTAGCCTGTGCACTCCCACGCACGCCAGCTGGGTGACCTTGGGCTAGTCACAGCTTCTCGGAGCTCTCTCAGCCCCACCTACCTCACAGGGTGTTTGTTGTGAGGGGGGAAGGGCAAGGAGATTGTCAGCCCCTTTGAGTCTCCTGCAGGAGAGAAAGGGGGGATATAAATCCAAACTCTTCTTCTTTTGTCCTTGTACTGCGGCTCCACAGCGGTGACGCTAACAACGCGCCTCTTTCCCTGCCCCTTCCTTCCTTCCTTCCTTCCTTCCTTCCTTCCTTCCTTCCTTCCTTCCTTCCTTCCTTCCTTCCTCCCTCCCTCCCTCCCTCCCTCCCTCCCTCTAGTGTCCTTTCCTCTCCTTCCCTCATCTGGCGCCTGGGAAGTAGAGGAAAGGACAAAGGAGGGAGGGAGGGAGGGAGGGAGGGAGGGAGGGAGGAGGCGTGCTTGCCAAGTCCCAAGTGCAACTTGCCATCGTTGGCATTGCTGCCGCTGTCTATCCCACCCGCTTGGCTGAAGGCAGGACTTGGGGAGGCTGGGGGCGGGGCTTGGGGAGGCGGGGCCAATTGGCTCTTTGTGGGCTAAAGGTTGCCAACCCCTGCTCTAGCTCAATGTTAACCCTCCCGGAAGCTCTGCAAAAAGGCAGAGTAAAGCAGAAGTCCTTTGTGATGAAAAGAAAGCCTTGTGTAGCTCGGGGTTCTCCTAGTAGTAGTAGTAGTAGTAGTAGTAGTAGTAGAAGAAGAAGAAGAAGAAGAAGAAGAAGAAGAAGAAGAAGAAGAGGAGGAGGAGGAGGAGGAGGAGGAGGAGGAGGAGGAAGAGGAGGAGGAGATTGGATTTATATCCCACCATTCTCTCCTGTAAGGAGACTCAAGGTGGCTTACAAGCTCCTTTCCCTTCCTCTCCCCACAACAGACACTTTCTGAGATCAGTGGGGCTGAGAAAGCTCCGAAGAACGGTGCCTCGCCCAAGGTCACCCAGCAGGAATGTAAGAGTGCGGAAACACATCTGGTTCACCAGATAAGCCTCTGCCACTCAGGTGGAGGAGTGGGGAATCGAACCCGGTTCTCCAGATTTGAATCCACCTGCTCTTAACCACTACGCCACGCTGGCTCCAAGAAGTCAAAAGGGCGGGGTGGGTCCCTGGGCCTTTTCCAGCTGGGCCTTTTTCTGTGCCCATCTGCCTGCTCTTTAAATCACCTCTTCCCCAGTCCTTCGAACCCACTGGAGCAGGAGGGGCTTCAGAGAAGCTGTTGGTGTCTGCGGGGAACACTCGACGCAGAAGCGCCTGCACCCCTCATGAGGGGGCACTTGATTCAGAACCTCACAACATTGTGTGGAGTCTACTCACATCTTGAGACTCGTTTATTTCATAAGATGTTTATGTCGCCCTATTCCTTCTGGGCTCAAGGCTCTTTTTATGTTCTTATGAAGGTCTCAGCCTCTAAACCGTGAGGCTGGACCACCAGAGGAACCGATAGGCCACTGTGAGGAACAGAATGCTGGACATGAGGTACCCTCACTGGTCGGATCCAGCAGAGCTCTCCTTATGTTCTTATGAAGGTCTCAGCCTCTAAACCCTGCTGTTGGACCTCCAGAGAAGAAGAAGAGTTTGGATTTATATCCCCCCCCCTTTCTCTCCTGCAGGAGACTCAAAGGGGCTTACAATCTCCTTGCCCTTCCCCCCTCACAACAAACACCCTGTGAGGTAGTGGGGCTGAGAGAGCTCCGAGAAGCTGGGACTAGCCCAAGGTCACCCAGCTGGCGTGTGTGGGAGTCCACAGGCTAATCTGAATTCCCCAGATAAGCCTCCACAGCTCAGGTGGCAGAGCTGGGAATCAAACCCGGTTCCTCCAGATTAGATACACGAGCTCTTAACCTCCTATGCCACTGCTGCTCCTAAGAACTAGTTGGCCACTTCTGTTCCACACAGTGGCAGCCAGTTCCTCTGGTGGTCCAACATAAAACGTTAGAGGCTGAAACCTTCATAAGCGGACCTCCAGAGGAACTGGCAGGTCACTGTGTAGAACGGATTGCTGGACTTGATGTCTCCCTCACTGGTCTGATCCGGCAGAGATCTCCTTACGTTCTCATGAAGGTCTCAGCCTGTAAACTCTATTGTTGGACCTCCAGAGGTTGGCCACTGTGTGGAACAGCATTCTGGACTTGATGTACCCTCACTGGTTTGATCCAGCAGAGCTCTTGTTACGCTCTTATGTTCCATTTCAGACCACTACTTTTCTCTCCAACAGGTATTCCATGCTTGGGGTAAAGCTAGCGACATCCTGTTGGGAGCGGACTACTTCTTCCAACACAGTACTCACTTCTCACCTCACAGGGTGTTTGTTGTGAGGGGGGAAGGGCAAGGAGATTGTAAGCCCCTTTGAGTCTCCTGCAGGAGAGAAAGGGGGATATAAATCCAAACTCCTCCTCCTCCTCCTCCTCCTCCTCCTCCTCTTCTTCTTCTTCTTCTTCTTCCTCCTCCATCATGACCTGGGAGAGCTGAAACGGCCAAGTAGGACACTCTCAGATGAGAAAAGAATGCGATGGATAATGTTCTGCTGACTCGAGGGTGGGATAGACCCCTCTTCTCACAACAGAATACATCCTCCTACCGGTGCAATGCCTAGAAATTAGCATTCAGCGTGCTGCCAGCCTTATCCACAAAACAAAACAAAAAGGAAAAGAATCACAACGGTTCCAGCTTCGGGGCGGGGGGCGGAGGGCTTTTTTCTATTTTTTTTATTTCCGCCAGCCCTGCCCTTTATTTTACTGAGGGCTCAGCGGTGCGAGACCTAGATAAATATTTCAGAAACGGCACCATTTGCGAGCAGATCAGGTTGCCGCCATTTCCCAGTGCGTTTGGAGTTCACGGGAAAGGAGGGCAGGCGAACGGCGGCCTGCATCGCTAAGTCTGGGCCTGGGCGCGCGCGGAGCCGTCGGCTGGCTGATCGGGAATGCAAACGGCAGCAGCTGCATGGTAATCTCTGCCAAAGCCCCGTCCTGGATAAATGGAGTGCTTTCTCCCTCGTGCAATTAACTCGCAACGCTCTGGCAGGGGTGTTTGTTCCCCCTCCTCGCTCGAAGATCATCAAGGTAGATTACCTTCCAGCATACGAACTAAATACTTACAGGTGTTGTATCATCCGTTATTCCTTACAAACTTCTGCATTTAACAAGGCATCCCGGCAAACGAGTGATCTCATTCATGCATTATTTATCGGCGCCGCACGGCATGCTCCTGGCGTCATCCGTGGCCTTTTCCAGGCCACGTGACACCAATTAGAGCTGAATTTTTAAATTATTCAATAATCTGAACTCTCTTGTCATTTAACGTATAGATATCAATGCAGTAAACAAGTTATGTCTAATGGGCCCCGGAGGTTTGCATTTCTCCCCCCGCATAACCCGTCAGCGGGAGAAGCTGAACTCTAGGTCCGGAATCAGAAAAAAAAGAACCAATACTAAAAACCAAACACACACAAGGTTTTTAATATATGTTATTTTAGCCTGCCTTGGGGATTTCATATCATCGCTTGCAAGCACTGAATATAAAACATATTAAAAGTAATTACCTGGAAGGCTTTTTAAAAAATTAAGTTTGCACCAAAAAGAACGTTTAAAAAAGTAGGAAGATTATCTTGTACCTGCCCTGGCACTGAGGAGGAGGAGGAGGAGGAGGAGGAGGAGGAGGAGGAGGAGGAGGAGGAGAAGAAGAAGAAGAGTTTGGATTTATATCCCCCCTTTCTCTCCTGCAGGAGACTCAAAGGGGCTGACAATCTCCTTGCCCTTCCCCCTCACAACAAATACCCTGTGAGGTAGGTGGGGCTGAGAGAGCTCCGAAAAGCTGTGACTAGCCCAAGGTCACCCAGCTGGCGTGTGTGGGAGTACACAGGCTAATCTGAATTCCCCAGATAAGCCTCCACAGCTCAGGCGGCAGAGCTGGGAATCAAACCCAGTTCCTCCAGATTAGATACACAAGCTCTTAACCTCCTTGTGGTATCCCCCCTCCCCCGCCAAGCTATGGGGCAGGGGCACCTGGTTGAGCTTCCTCTGTGATTGTCCGTGAATCCCTCTCATCTTTGACAGCTGTCTAGGCCGGCAGCCATTATTACATCTCTTGCCAGCAAATGCCACGTTTTAATTTCTCCTCGTGTAAAGAAGTATTTTCTTTTGACTATCCCGATCAACTATCCATGAGCGCCACTGGATGCTTCTCCTCCAATGCACGTCCCCCTTTGTCCCAGCCAGAAGGATCACGACCCGTGAATCCTAGAGAAAGCCGTCTCTCTTTGTCAGACAGGCACCCTGAGAAGACAGGTAATGTGGAAGATGAGTTGGTTTTCACACCCAGCTTTTCTCTACCTTTAAGGAATCTCCAAGCAGCTTCTCTTCCTCTCCCGACAACAGGCACCTTGTGAGGCAGGTGGGGCTGGGGGAGTTTACACAAAACTGTGACAAGCCCAAGGTTACCCAGGAGGCTTCATGTGGAGGAGCAGGGAAACCAGTCTTGTGAAGAAGAAGAAGAAGAAGAAGAAGAAGAAGAAGAAGAAGAAGAAGAAGAAGAAGAAGAAGAAGAAGAAGAAGAAGAAGAAGAAGAAGAAGAAGAAGAAGAAGAAGAAGAAGAAGAAGAAGAAGAAGAAGAAGAAGAAGAAGAAGAGAGAGAGAAGAGAAGAGAGAGAGAAGAAGAAGAAGAAGAAGAAGAAGAAGAAGAAGAAGAAGAAGAAGAAGAAGAAGAAGAAGAGGAGGAGGAGGAGGAGGAGGAGGAGGAGGAGGAGGAGGAGGAGGGATACCCTATACCTCCTTTGACTGGTGAAATCCAAACTCTTCTTCTTCTTCTTCTTGACGGCTTCACCATCAGCCAAAGACTAAAGCTGAAAGGGATGGCAAAATTCAGAGTGCCCGTCCCCCATCAGCAGGTCTTTGTCCCTGCTAAGCAAGAGCAATCGTTGGGCCCACTGGGACAGCCAGCACAGAGCAGGTGGACTCTAATCTGGAGAACCGAGTTCGATTCCTCACTCCTCCACCTGAGTGGCTGTTAGGATGCCATTCCTACGCGGGGAGGGAGTGGACCGTACTTGTGCTTTGCTCTGCTTTCACTTTGCAGGTGTTATCGGATCCGTGCCCTTGAGTCTGTGTGGTGAGAAAGGGCTGGACTTTTCTGTATCTGCCAGTTCACGTGGGGGGTGGGGATTGCCTGAACATATTACCAACAGTTTCGGCACCCATGGGCCAGAACTGCCTTTTCTATTGCTCTGCTCTGCTGTCCTGAAAAAAGTCCTTGAAACTTTCCAACGAGTTGTTCTGTGAACTGAGAGTCTGACGGCGGTGGACTCTTATCTGGTGAACTGGATTTGTTTCTCCAATCCCACATTCCTTGGGCTAGTCGCAGTTTGTTCAGGACTCTCTCAGTCCCACCTACCTTACAAGCTGTCTGTTATGGGGAGAGGAAGGGAAAGGAGTTTTCAAGCCGTCTTGAGTCTCCATATAGGAGAGAAAGGCAGGGTAGAAATCAAAACTCTTCTTCTGTTTTCTGTTTTGATCCTCCACCTGGTAAATTTGGCTGTCGCCCACGCACAATTGTGCCATAGCAAAGTTCATCTGACAGCTTCCAAGGTACGCAAACGGTTGCATCAATTCATTGCTAAGAACACACATAACTGGTCTTACGGAATTTGCCATTACTCATTTGTCCTATCAGAACGTTGTTGTTCCTAAGTATTATTAAGGCATCTTTCCATTCCTGCCCAAAACACCTCACCGAATATTTACAGAGATTACAAGGGGATCCCGATTTAATTAATGCATGTGGTTGAGTTTCATCGTCTCCTGGAGTCAGTTCTTCCAATTATCCCTCGCTAGTTAAAAAAAAATTAATAATAATGATTTGGCTGGTGGCAGTTTCAAAATATATTTAGACTCAAAACACAAACACACAGATTTTGCACGATCGAGAGGAGCCCGCATATCATCAAGAGCTTGATTTAAGCCGAGTCGAACCTGAGGACTTTTTGGGGGAGTCTGTTTCTCAAAATCCGGTCGGTCGAAGACAAGACTGGAAGCTAGATGTTTTACTGAAGATCAAGGTGGCCACCTCTTAAAAATTAGGCACATTATCAAGAAGAAGAAGAAGAAGAAGAAGAAGAAGAAGAGGAAGAAGAGGAAGAGGAAGAGGAAGAGGAGGAAGAAGAAGAAGAGGAAGAGGAGGAAGAGGAGGAGGAGTTGGAATTATATCCCCCTTTCTCTCCTGTGGGAGACTCAAAGGGGCTTACAAACTCCTTTCTGTACAAATTGACTGTACAAATTTCATTGCTTTGACAACAGCTGCCCTCAAAAGCTCAAAGGTCTTTATTGTTTCACTGTTGGTAAGCTGCAGCAGCCATTTTGTGGCTAGCTCTGCTTCCTACGGCAGCCATTTTGTGGCTGGCTCCACCGCCTGCGGAATCCATTTTTTGGTAGAGTTCCAAAGTTGTCTGCAGGCTTTAAAAAGTTAGGGATCCTGCCCCAATGGGATGCTGCCAACATCACATATCTTTTATCCAAAATATCCACAGATATGGGCTTCTTGTTACAGATACTTTCTGGAGGAGACCTCTTCTTCTTGAATCAGAACCACTGCATTTGGAAGATGGGTGCAGAATGATATAGAAACATAGAGCTAGATGGGGTCCTCAAGGGTCATCTAGTCTAACCCCCTATGCAATGCACAAAATTCACAACTATCTTGCCACTTCTCTCCATCCCTGGTGTATGCCCAGACCCCCTCTTCTTTGGGACACATAGACAGGAATGCCTGTTTCCAGAGATCCAAGAAGGCTTGAAGCCGGTACACATGAACAGTGTGGTGTAGCGGTTAGGAGAGGTGGACTCTAATCTGGAGAACCGGGTTCAATTCTACACCGTGCCGCATGAGCAGCAGACTCCAATCTGGTGAACCACGTCTCTTTCCCTGCTTCAACACAAGAAGCCAGCTGGATGATCCTGGGCTAGTCACACTTCTCTCGGAAAGCTCTCAGCCCCACCTGCCTCACAAGGGGTCTGTTGTGGGGAGAGGAAGCTAAAGGAGTTTGTAGGCCACTTTGAGACTCCTTGCAGGAGAGAAAGGTGGGGCAGAAATTCAAACTCTTCTTCTTCTTCTACCCTAGCTAACATCGAGTTCCCTGTCCATGATCAAAAGGAGGTTGAGCTCTGAATGGCGTAACGGCAGTGTGGGTCATGGTCTCTGACTTGGTTATGGCTCACCAATACGAATCATCAGTGTATATAGATGATATGTGAGGTGACTGGTAATACTGCCAGCATGTTTACAAAGAAAGATCACTGCTTTGTGACCACAGGCTGACAAAAAAATGTTCTAGAGGGTGCCTGTGTGTGTGTGTGTGCGTGCGTGCGTGTGTTTAAAGAGTCTTTTTGATGTGATGTGCCGATGGACACCTTTCTAGTTGGACACAAGAAAGAGAGGAGGCAAAGGACGTGACCGGGCCGCGTCCTTCCCAGGAATATTTGCACACAGCCAAAGAGACAGGGAGAGCGCAACATGAGCATCAAACTCTTATCTGGTAAGCTGGGTTTTTTTCCCCGCTCACCAGATAAGAGTCCGCTGCTCAGGTAGAGGAGGGGGGAAACAAACCTGGTACTCCAGATTAGAGTCCCCCACTCTTAACTGCACCACACTGGCTCTCTCTGGAGAGCAGCAGTGGCGTAGGAGGTTAAGAGCTCGTGTATCTAATCTGGAGGAACTGGGTTTGATTCCCAGCTCTGCCGCCTGAGCTGTGGAGGCTTATCTGAGGAATTCAGATTAGCCTGTACACTCCCACACACACCAGCTGGGTGACCTTGGGCTAGTCCTAGCTTCTCAGAGCTCTCTCAGCCCCACCTACCTCACAGGGTGTTTGTTGTGAGGGGGGAAGGGCAAGGAGATTGTCAGCCCCTTTGAGTCTCCTGCAGGAGAGAAAGGGGGGATATAAGTCCAAACTCCTCTTCCTCCTCCTCCCCTTCTTCTTTTTCTTCTTCTCCTCCTCCTCCTCCTGCTCCTCCTTCTCCTCCTCCTCCTCCTCCACCTCCTCCTCCTTCTCTCTGAGAACACTAGAAGAAGACCAAGACAAGTCTTTGGTACCAAACAGCTACTTCGTCATAAAATGCCTTGGCTCTTCGCCTTAATACCTCGCACTTGTTTCCTTCTGATGAAGAAATACTTGCCACGGCGCAAACGCTCAACCCAGCGAAGACAGGCGGTCTTTTCAATCAGTATCTGCTCTGCGATGCTCGAGAAGATTAATCGTTTCCTGCTGCTTTGGCATTTCTTAGAGTAATGTGAACTTGCAAATTCATAAGAAGAGTGAGCAGAACGTGAAGCGCTCTTGGAAAAGGGCAAAGCCAGAGTGACGCTCCCCCGGGATAACTCCTCCTGACCGCCGCGGACGTCGGTAAACTCACGCCGATGTCAAAATACATTGGGGGGGGGGGGTCGGGTTATGTCACGATTAGATCCCCCAGGGCTAACCCCATTCTGGAGATGCCTACAGTCGGGAACAAAAAGACAGATAACCTAATCTTTAATTATGGGGACTTAGGGAAGGTTTTAACGCGAGAGGAGGGAGGGAGAGAGGAGGCATAATTGGATTTCTTGAGACACGGCCTGAACTCGTGGAGAGATTCCAAACTAGCAGGGTGCCCAACAGCCTTTGTGTAGGGGAGCAAGAGAAGTCCTCACAATACAAAGAGGTGGCAGCAGCAACAGAAAACTACAGAACAACAGAAAACAACAGAAAACAGCAACAATACTAGAACCAGGCGGAATTCATTGAAAATGCTGGGGGGAAGAATTAGGACTAATAAAAGGAAACACTTCTTCACGCAACGTGTGATGGGTGTTTGGAATATGCTGCCACAGGAGGTGGTGATGGCCTTTCTATTCCACTCTACTATAGTGGCCCAAGGCGGATGCTTATGATAAAGATTTGTTTGTTTATTTATTTGTTAAACATCTATATCCCGCTTTTCCTTGTGGTTCAAGATGGCTCATAATGATAGTTAAAACCATTCTCAGTTTAGAACCAAAAATGAAAACAGTAAGCCCATCCTTTCCCCATTAGAACAATAGAATCACAGAATCATAGAGTTGGAAGAGACCCCAAAGGCCATCAAGTCCAACCCTCTGCAATACAGGAACACACAATCAAAGTTCTCCTGACAGATGGCCATCCAGCCTCTCTTTAAAAACCTCCAAAAAAGGAGACTCCACCAAAGGAGGTTAAGAGCTCA